>NW_020291611.1:583034-673587 GCF_003184755.1 Aspergillus piperis CBS 112811
AGAAGAAGCAGAAGAAGCAGAAGAAGCAGAAGAAGCAGAAGAAGCAGAAGAAGCAGAAGAAGCAGAAGAAGCAGAAGAAGCAGAAGAAGCAGAAGGCAGGAAGCAGGAGACTAGAGGAGTAAGAAATAGGAAACAAGAAGCAAGAAAAAACAATAGGAAATAAAAACAAGATATAAAACCAGAAACAAAAGCAAGCAAGAAAGGAGAAGCAAGGAAACTAGGAAGTAAAGAATAGAAGCAGACAAGCAGACAAGCAGACAAGCAGTGGCCGGGATGACAAATAAGAAACAAGAAAAAGATAAGAATAAGAAAACTATCTAATAAGAATAGGAGCTATCTGATAAGGATATTATAAGAATGAAAGGATAAGCGTAAGAAACTATATAATAGGAATAGAGATAAGAATAAGAAACTATCTAATAAGAATAGATATAAGAATGAAAATCTACCTAACAAAGAAAGAGATGAAATCGAGAGTAATGAATAAGCAGAACAACGCTGAACAGGCAAAGCAAAGGATAAACACAAAACAAGCAAAGAAACGTTGGGAAGGGCAGGGGAGGACAAGGCAGGGCAGGGCAGGGCAGGCAGGAGATGGGCAGGAGATGGGCAGGAGATGGGCAGGAGATGGGCAGGAGATGGGCAGGAGATGGGCAGAGAGGGGAAGGGTAGGCAGTAAAAAGACAGGGAAGGGCAGAGGGGGCAAGGGGAAGGGTAGGGCAGAGCAGGCAGGGAAACTGGAGTAAACGGTAGGGGAAGGGATGGACAGGGAAGAACAGAGCAGAAGAAGGACAACGGGAAAGGTAGGAGGGGAAAGGCAGGATAGAAGAAGGGCAGGGCAGAGAAGGGCAAGGGGAAGGACAGGGAAAGGGTAGGAAATGGGCAGAGTAGAGTAAGGGGAAGGGGAAGGGTAGGCAATGGGTAGGAAATGAGCAGGCAGGGGAGGGCAGGGGCAGGCAGATAGGGGACGGAAGGACGGGGGAGAGCAAGGTAGAGTAGGAAAGAAATGGGCAGGGCAGGCAGGTGAGGGGAGGAAAGGAGAGGAAGTAATAGGCAAAGGGCGGGGAAAGGATAGGAAATGGGCAGGAAATGAGCAGGCAGGGGAAGGGCAGGGGCAGGCAGATATGGGAGAGAAGGACAGGGGAGAGCAGGGTAGACGAGAATAGGGGAGGATGGCAGTAAAGGGCAGAAGAAGGCAAGAAAAAGGTGAGGCAGAGAAGGACAGGGCAGAGCAGGATAGGGCAGGTAGGGGAGGGCAAGGCAGGGTAGGAAAGGAACGAGCAGGGCAGGCAGGTGAGGGTAGGAAAGGAGAGGAGGTGATAGGCAAAGGGCAGGGAAAGGAAAGGAAAAGGGCAGAGAAGACAGGGAAGGTAAGGGCAAGGTAGGGGAAGAAACGGTAGGGGAGATGAGGGCAAATAGAAGAGCAAAGGGAAGGGAAGAGAGGAGATGAGAGATAGACAGATGACGAGGAAGAGATGGTAAGGGAGAGCGCAGAGAGGACAACGGGGTAGGTAAGGTAGGTCAGGGAAAGGCGGGACAGAGTAGAGTAGGAGAAGGTGGGGAGATGAAGGTAGGCAGGAGAGCGAAGGGAAGAGAAGAGAAGGGAAGAGAGGTCAGAGAAGGGAAAAGAAGGGCAGATGACGAGATATGAGATATTAGGGAAGAGGGCAGGCAGACGAGCAACGCAGAACAAACAGGAAAGCAGATCAAGTAAAGCAGAACGAGCAGGACAGGCAGACGAAGTAAGAAAAGGAGTAAGCCAAACGGACGCAAAGAACGCTTTCAAAAGCAAGTAGAAAACAAGCAGAAGAAGCAACGAGAATAGAACTATCTAAGATAAGAATAGAAGGTAAAGATGTGAGGAAGAGTAGGAAGAGTAGGAGGAGAAGGAGAGGAGAGAAGAGGAAGTAGGAGCCAAGAGTAGAGAATAGATGAGGAGGGGGGAGTTGTAGGAGGGATGGTTTTCCGAGAGACAAGCAGGGCTGGCAGTCCCTTTTTATAATCGTCCAGAAGGCAACGAGACGGGGCAGAAAAAGCTTGCAAAAAGTCAGCGCTCGATATAATTAGAACGATTGAGTCAGGATGCGCAAAATGACTTCAGTGCAGGTCATCAGTCCAGTTTGGGCCGAACTGGAACGGTGGATGGCCTCAGGAGTCCCAAGAATAGATCCGCGTCCCATGAGACGGACCACAGTATAGTTACAAACAAAAACTCATCCATCTGGGAGCCGTGGATAAGTAGGAAGCCGAAGTTCCAGGGTGTCGCCTTTTTTACACAGGGCTACGTCGATCAGATTCGGCATCAAGTCAGCTCGGCGAAGTATATCCCTATCCTAGATGTAGAGTAAGTCTTCGGCACACAATATGGAAACAGTAGAGCCAGAGGCATCGGAATGTCTATTGCACATGCACTAGAATAAGATGTTTAAAAGTGTTTTTCGTAATTTTGTGAGCCACTAGAGGCGTAAAGCTATAACTCGATAAAATATGGTATAAACCTCGTCAGAAATACGTACTGAGGGAAAGATGCATGCCATCAGTGCCTATGACCGAACCACCACTGTAACTGCAAATGCTAGCAAGTCGGACGCGCATTTCCTCATGCCGGTCCATTCGGATTCGTTATCAACCATCGTCACAAAGACTTCCCATTATTCCGTAGCAAAGAAACAGATCCGCAATGAATACCTCGTAATTGGAGTTGAGTTGCACACACAGGCCATATACCTTAGACAGTGTACTTGGCCTTGGCTCTCGTGCTGCCGCTGTGTGCGCTGTCCGTGTGACCCGAGAACTCAACGGCATCAGCCTCCTTGAGACGAAGGACTTCCTTGAACCGCCGACCAATGTTCTCAAGGATCTCCTTGCCCTGTGCGGGTGTGCGACCGTTCTTGTCTCCGGGGATACTCTTGCCAACAGTCCGGGTCCACAGACCAACACGGTAGAAGCCCTTGCGTACGTTCACAACAACACCCATAACCTCGTTGTCACCATCGTTCTCGAGAGTCTCGCCGATGGCGGCCAGTTGTGCGTGGAGCCACAGGTCGTCGATGGGCACGGAGCGCTTGTCCTTGAAAGAGTATGACCACTTGCCTCCGTGCTTGTTCTGGGGGTCTTCCCACTCGGGACGAACGCCCTTCTTGAAGAGATGGTAGTCGGCTTTGAGGCCCAACTCGGATGTCGGCGAAATGTTGTTCTATTGAAGCATTGGTTAGCCGGGGCAAGTCTCCTCGGAAGACGCAAAAAGGTGAACACATACGTAGATACCCCAGAATTCCTCAACAGAGTTGAAAGTCACAACTTCCTTCAACAGATCGTTCCAGTTATCGCCCTATTGCGCAGGAGAGGTTAGTTGTCTGACCAACTGCTATGTCTGATTCAGCAAGAATCCGTACCTTGCCGCTAGGGGGCTTGGTGAACCACAGAGTCCACTCATGCATCAAAGGATGCTTCACAGTGAAGTTTTCGGGGTCGTGGAATACTGTGACAGAGTCTCCATTTGTCTTCTCGGTCTGTTCCTTCTGTTCGACGGCGGCAGCAACGGGGGCGGCGTTCTCGTCAGCCACGGGCGCGTGACCGTTCTCAGCAACAGCGGCCATTATGAAAGTTGATTGAGGAAGTGAGGGGAAAGTGAGGGTGGTTGAAGAGGATGCAACGGCGAGATTGTGGTGATGAGAGGGAAAGCGGTCGTGTCGGAGGGGAAGAGACAAAATAGCGCGGATGGCAAATTTTGTGTCGGAGAGAGAATCGCGGAAGGCGCAGCTGGGGGGTTTGACGGGCTCAGAGTAGGAGCGGGAAGTGGCGCGCTCGGTTCACGGAAAGTTGAGTCGTCTGCTCCAGGCAGAATCACGGCGAGAGAAGTCGTGATAGAAGGGGATTCCTTGAGGCGACGACAGAAAATCACAACCTGAAGTTTTGATGGTTTGGAGAAAGCCGCATTTGGGGACACGATTGGAACTTTACCCTTTTGGGCCACGCCGCTTTGCAGTGCTTTCATAGGCTAACCGCTGCCCAACCCCAGCCCTAATCACCGGGAATGTCATCTTGTCGACATCAGGAAATATTATTTATAGATTATTATTTTTCTATATATATATGAGGTGGATTAACTTCAAAATCTACTCATTGATGCTGTCTTGTTACACCGTCGCGATTTATTTAGGTTAAATTTGAGAGCTCTTAGTAGTGCTACAGCCGGTTACTTACAGTACTACTTTGCAAGTAATTTGAAATATATAAAACCGTCCGCGGTCTAGTAGCCAGGTCGACAAACAACAATCGAAACACACAACTATCAGCGAGTACTATTTCTGTAATAATTTAATCTTCTTATAAGGTACTAAACAGCAAAATGCTACTTATTGATATGAAAATTTTTTGTAAGACGCGCAGAGAAGCCCGTAGGTTTAATAATCGAATGCGAAACAATTGGATCAGACAACATCTAGTACTCTATGGACAGCAAAGGGATATCTGCAAAGTGTCTACAACAGATGGGGTATTGATAATCAAAGTCACTTCTCACCGCTGTTAATCAGGCTCAACAAGCAGTTCCAGCCTAGTGATATCAGTATCATTCGATGTCAGTAGAAGCCTGGGATATACTTACCCAACGCGACTAGGTTGACAAAAAGCACACGGTACTCAAGTGGCACGATGGCAAAGTTGACTCCTTGGACGAGAGGCCAGATTGCAAGGTTCGCTTTGAAGCTGGGAACGAAACCGTTACGCCACTTCTCGATGGGATCGGTGCCTTCCATGATGGCCATGGAAGACAGGAAACAAGTCAGGTGTGCGGGAGTAAAGACACATTGATCCGCGACGACACGGGCAAGGAGGGTAGTTTTGGCGCTGTTCAGGACGACGTGACGCTGGAGGACACCGTACCAGGTGGTGGCAGCGGGTCCGAAGATCGCTGTTACATGTTAGCTTGCCCACTTGCCTTGTATGAAGGCTCCCAGGGCTTGTAAGGGCAGAAAGGGGACCTCAGAATGATAAGGGATTATATAGTAGCTTACCTCCACCATAAAGAGCCATGCGCCCCGTTCTTGCCATGTCGTGCTTATCAAATCCCTTACGATCAACTAATTGTTGGGCTAGAACATCTCCACTACCAAACAACAGCTAGTCCGCAAGGGAAATAAAGGTCAGCTAAAACTGATCTTACGTCGGAGTTGAGATCGAATATTAGGAAGTACGATGGTGAATGAATGAATGGGTTGTAAGAGGAATGAAGTTCTTACAGCACTCGTCACACTAGCAGTAAGGATAGGCTGCTTGGCCAACCTCGCCTGATACCTGTGCCTGATCAGCAATGGAAATTTTGATCATCAGGATGGACAAAACATACCAACGCAACATTATCAAAGAATAGGATATGACTATATATTAAGTAAAACTAATTAATGCGATTGACTGCGAACGGAGATGATGATCCCAGCGCCCCAGATTTGTAAATAGTTGGAGAAGAGCAGAAGAGGACCCAAGGGGAGCTATGATAACTTCAAATAATTGGATCAGAACCCCAGACCGCCGATAAGAGCATCAGCGGGAAGTTGAAATGAGAAAAATAAAGCAAAATCATTGGAAGATAACGGCTCCCAATGGGGTATAATCCACTTGTCACATGATGATACGGGATGGGGGGTCCCAATCAGGTTACCTAATCGGGAGGGCACCTTAGGGCACAGGGCTGCGGGCTCGCTTAGCGCACCCGCCAGCGAAATTTCCCAGGTGCCAAAACAAGTTGTGGATAGCGAGAAGAAAGTCAACCTCGACGTCGACAACCCCAACGACACCTCCCGTCCGTTACCTCTCCCCCCCGACTTTCTCAATCGCCATATATATCCAACATGGCTGACGCTCCCCGTGGACGTGGAGGATTCGGCTCTCGCGGTGACCGTGGTGGTGACCGTGGCCGTGGCCGTGGTCGCCGTGGTCGTCGCGGTGGTGCCAAGGAGCAGGAGAAGGAATGGCAGCCCGTCACCAAGCTCGGCCGTCTCGTCAAGGCTGGCAAGATCACCAGCATGGAGCAGATCTACCTGCACTCCCTGCCCGTGAAGGAGTACCAGATTGTGGACTTCTTCCTCCCCAAGCTGAAGGATGAGGTCATGAAGGTACGAACCGATCGCCCGATTACCGAATTGTCGACAAGGAAGATCTACGATTGTGCGCGGGAAATAGGATTGAATGCGCCGGTGGAATTTTTACGTGGATCGGAATTGCAGACATGATGGAGTCAAAAAGGATATATCGAAAAAGTGGGAGGTGCTGACGGTTGGAAAATTTAGATCAAACCCGTCCAGAAGCAGACCCGTGCCGGTCAGCGTACCCGCTTCAAGGCCGTCGTTGTCATCGGTGACTCCGAGGGTCACATCGGTCTCGGTATCAAGACCTCCAAGGAAGTCGCTACCGCTATCCGTGCCGCCATCACCATCGCCAAGCTCAGCGTTCTCCCCGTCCGTAGAGGTTACTGGGGTACCAACCTTGGTGAGCCTCACTCTCTGCCCGTCAAGCAGAGCGCCAAGTGTGGTTCCGTCTCCGTCAGAGTATGTCGCGACTCATTCCCGATATTCGATCTCGCTTCTCCGTCCGGCCATTATGCTAACCCGGTTATAGCTTATCCCCGCTCCCCGTGGTACCGGTCTCGTTGCCTCCCCCGCTGTCAAGCGTCTGCTCCAGCTTGCCGGTGTCCAGGATGCCTACACCTGCTCTTCCGGTTCCACCAAGACCCTCGAGAACACCCTCAAGGCTACTTTCCTTGCCGTCGTCAACACCTACGGCTTCCTCACCCCCAACCTCTGGAAGGAGACTAAGCTCATCCGCAGCCCTCTGGAGGAGTTCGGTGATGTCCTGCGTCAGGGCAAGAAGTACTAGGATAGTGCTATGATGGGAATAACCTTGCATGATTGTTTTTGAATCGAACTATTTTCCTACGGGTTTTCAAAAGTCTCTTCGGTTGTAGGATCGGCAGTACCGGCAAATCCTGACTTTTCGCGCTATGCTACGCTATATACGGTATTCATGGATGTAATGAACACGGGAACAGTGAACAAGGAAAAACAACGTGATGTCGATCCAAGCTCTCTTTCGGCAAGCCGACGGTACTTGAAAATGGGTGGCTGACGGGTTCCTGCATTGCAATGCCTGCACACGGTCCGGATATAGTAGGATGGGCTAGGCCTTCAATCAGGGATCCCCGCGACGTAGTGCTCGATTTGACGAACAGTGGCTGCTCTCTAGACCTTCCATATTTTCAGCTTCCTCGTAATGACGTAGTTGTTAATCTCAGCTCAACTTTTCCTGGTCTACGTATCAGACAATGTAGTGGAGAAGTTGTGCCTGGATGTGTTCCAGATTCCGCATACGGCTCCGCCTAAACCCACTGCTTGCTTATCTGCCACGCCCCCAGCCATCAACAATGTCGACGGCATCCAGCCGACATTCCCCGTACCTGGTCGTTTTATGCACCCGCGTCAGTTACAATAACTTGATTTTCATTCGCTTGATGCGGTCGAATAAAACAAGAGCAGACTGCAGAACCCGTGGCGCATGATCCACCTCCCGTGCGTCCCGCAACCATGCCTTCAGCTGCCGATCGAAGATAGTCCGAGATCCATCGAGTTACTGGATCGATAGCCAAGTCACGATCCTTTTGCCCTTGTTGGTACCACCATCAATCAACCACCTTCGGGCTGGTATCCCTTTCTCCTCCACTCCCCCTTCATATCTCTCTAAGCGCCGGGGAGTATTACGGAGCACTCATTTAAATAAATTCTAAGCCAGTGCGACTCAAGTTAGCACATGTCAGCTGCGCCGCGCCACTGACAGCCTGGCACTTATCAAAGGGGGAAACAATAATCCGACAGGATTTGAGGGAATCAGCGGTCGCTGAGTCGATGCTTATTTATTATCCAAGGATTCCTTCATTTCATTCCTGCAAAGTAAAGTTCTGCTGACGCGAGTACCCGCCCGAGCTTGGGCTTCCCAGTGCGATGATCGCGTACACACTCGTCTTAGGCTTCATAAGCCTGCTTGTTTTTAACTACATCTGGAACCTCGCCAAGAATATACGCAAAGCACAGCGCTCCAAGCTTCCTTATGTTGTGCCCCCGTATAATGTCAGCATCATATTTATGATCTTGTTCGGCTGGCTTCTCCCGTTGCTTGCAGAATATTGTCTTCCCCAATGGGTTGGGGATATCCTGTACGATAATGTTGGCACCTATCGCTGGATGGTTAGGGATCGCCAAGTGAAGAGGTATGGGAAGCTTTACATGCTAGTCAATTCTGGCGGCATTTTCTTGAGCGTCGCGGATGCTTCTGTGGTCTCTCAGATCGTCAACGCACGACAGGACTTTCCGAAGCCAGTCAGGCTATATAGTGGGTCTCCCTAACAATTGTCAGTTGTGCAACTTCGAATGCTAATGCTATCATAGGCATCCTGGATATGTATGGGCCTAATGTTGTCACAGTAAGTTCATCCTCTCGAAAATACCAAGGTAGGTCCTGGACTGACCTGTCTAGTGTGAGGACAAAGAATGGTCTCACCACCGTCGATACACAGCAACAACGTTCCACGAAAAGAATAACGCCCTGGTGTGGGAGGAGTCTATTCAACAAACGCAGGATATGATCGAGCAATGGGCGGAAGCTTCTCCGCTAGATTCAACTCGTGGACTGGGATTCACGGCGGAATGTACTAGAGACGACATCCACAAGCTTACTTTGAACGTGCTGTCTGGCGCTGGGTTTGGAGTAAAAGCGCCCTTTAAGCCACTACCCCAGGACTCGCTCAAGAACAAGGAGGACATTTTCAGGGACAGTCCCACCCCACCAGCAGGTTTCGACTTCACGTTCGGGGCAGTAGTGGCTTACATGAATGTGAACATCCCCACCATGGCGCTGGCGAACAATATGTTACCTAAGTGGATTCCGAGAGTGTTGGTTCCATTCTTCAAGCAGGACTTCGCAGCTCACCGAGATCTAGACAAGTATCTACAGAGATTGATTACTACCACGGAGTCCAGATTAAGCGGACAAGAAAGCCCCTCGAATCTTATTGAGGGCATGTTGATCTCCAGGAAACCTGGAGACAGCAAAGACGCAGGTCTTTCCGACCGAGAAATCATCAGCAACATGCATTTATTTACCATTGCTGGGCATGAAACGACAGCAACAACTCTGAGGTTTGCTTTTGTACTGCTTGCCCTGCATCAAGATGTACAAGATTGGGTATATAACGGCATATCCGAGGCTGTCAAAGATGAACCGCCGAGTATTGGGGACTGGAACTATGATGAAGTTTTCCCCAAGCTTGTCACCCCTCTTTGCGTGATGGTACGCTGAAAATCCCCTTCGGTGTAGCTGGTGGTAAGCTAACTGCGATTTAGCTCGAGACGATGCGCCTCTACCCTCCGGTCGTCACCATACCAAAATGTACAGGGGACTCCCCGAGCGTCATCCACTACGAAGGCAAAGACTATGTTTTGGAACCTGATATCGACATCAACTTGAATCCGGGCAGCCTTCACTATTCTGAAGAATACTGGGGGGACGATGTCACCCTCTATCGACCGCAGAGGTGGGATGCGCGCAATAAGGACAGTTTCTTGGCCGGAAATGCCGATTTACCTGGACTTGCTGGCCCTGGGTTGGAATATCCGACTATCCATAAGCCCGTTAGAGGTGCCTACATTTCATTCAGCGACGGGTTCCGCGCTTGCTTGGGAAAGAAGTTCTCGCAGGTCGAATTCGTCGCTGCGCTTACGACAGTCCTCCAACAGTACCGGATTGAGTTGGCCGACAGCAGTGAGAAAGGCAGACTGAATGCTGAAAGAGTACTGAATAAAAGCACCGCGATTATCACCCTGGCTATGAGGGAGGAAGTACCGCTGCTTTTCCGAAGGAGATGAGTTCTTGGAGGAGCTGATGCATGATGGCGGATTGGCTGGCATAAAGCAGGATGACACTAATGAATGCCCAAATAGCCAAAACAAAGCCAGACAGAGTAGGATGTATATAAAGAATGTAGCAACTGACAATGGAGTAACCACAAGCTTAGTGCTCGGTGAAAGTCTTTGTGATGTAGGTGCTTTGTTAATATTCTATATGGAGCTGGTGTGTTTGAGGCGGGTTTGTCTGTCCGGCACCAAAGAAAGGCTGTTTACTTCTGCACACACGCCGAGATACTCCACTCTTAGCATCAGTGAATGGCTTCCTGGCTGCAGCAATATGTGTTCGTCCGCTTCTCACCGTTGTTTTCTCACTTTCCCTACTTTCACCACTCCTCACCTGATCTTGCTCGGCGCTTCTCGGCGCAGTAATCATCTGTTCAACTGAGGTCTTCTCCATCACATCTCCACTGCTGGTGGACACCAACAGACCCACGATGGAGAACTACCCGGATCACTGGAAGGCTACTCTCCTCGGAGAGGAGTTCTGGAAAGATGCTGAAGCTTACAACCAGCCCATTCACGACCGCATCGAAGCAGGTGAGTATTGAACCTCCCCTCTTCTCTCTGTCTACAGTCTCCATCCCCTCATCATCTAACTAATACTCTTTCTAGACCAAAACAAGCCTCTGCACGAAAGATTCCCATTCAACCAAGAACATGAGCGAAACTCCCATGCCCCTGCTGCCAGCAGCGCCAACCCAGACAAACGCAGAAGCCGTCGGTTCAGTATGAACGATGCGGCGTTCACTGGCACTCCCCTAGCAACAGCTCGTGTCGCTGAACTCTCCAGACGCCCTCGTTCACAATCTCGCACGCGCTCCCAATCCCAAGTCCGAGGATCCAGTGTCGCGTCCAGCCGTTCGAGCTCGCTCATCCGCTCCGCCCTATACAGAATGGCTAACTTGATGCGGGAGGAGTCTGAAGATGAGACCGAGGTGGGATCAATCCAGCTCCTATCTGCAGATGAAGCCACCCCGGAGAAGCCTCTCTTGGAGTTCCGCGGTGGCGAGACCTGGGAGCGTCTTACTGATGACCGTCACTCGCTCGGACTTGACTTGTTCTGGCCTCAGGAATTGGACAATAAGGAGAACATCAGTGAAATTGACAATAAAACCGACAGCAAAACCGAACCGGCACTCATCATGCTTGATCTTGAGCAGATGTCTCCTCTTTGTCTCTTCCGCAACCTCCGCAGCCTGAAGATCATTGGCATGATGCAGTCATACCAGACATATATCTGGCAGGCTGCCTGGTTGAACATTGACCTTGAGGAACTGGAGCTTGGCATGGCCTTGCATCCCCGCATCTGCAAGAGCAAGACTGGCGATTGGCCCTTTATTAAGGGAGGTTGGAAGCTCAACAAGGCTCACTATGCGGAACCGGTTTACTTGTAAGCATCCCAGTTACCCCCATCTCATCTTAGTTACTAACAGCAAACCCATCGCCAGCGGCGACGGCACCGGCGCACTCGACCACAAACTCGGCCAAGCCGAATACCTCGACAAGATGGTCATCGAGAAGGCCAAAGTGCGCGCCATGTCTGTGGGCCGCACTCGCCAGAAGCTATCCATCCGCACACTGACTCTCTTTGGATTCATCGTCGACGCGGATCCGTTCCTGCATTGGTTTGACGCTAAGAGACTGCAGAGAATCCATTTCAAGGACTACTGCGTGGACGCCGGCTTCTGGCTCTGCAAGCCCATGAAGAAGGTGGAGGTGGATTTCCCGCGCCAGATGCAGGAAAAGGTAAATACTGCCAGACGGGTTAATTTGTCGTCTGAGCTGAAAATTATTGAATTGAAGGGCGGCAAGAAGATCAGTGAGAAGTATACCGGTCCGGAGTCGCTTAGTGAGTTTACCTTGCCTTTTCTGGTTGTGGTGTGTGGCTGGTTTGTTGACGATTTGCAGAATAGTGATCTGACTGATGATCTGGTACTTACTCGAGATCTCGATGAGGGATCAACTATGATTGAGATGATATTCGATTAATGATGCAGATTGATGTTCTTTATGTTCATGACTTTTAAAGTCTGAATGGCTTGCCATTCTAGCGACAAGCATCACCACTATATGGGATGCGATTATTACCAACCAACGAATAATGTGTCAAAAATGTATCAGGATTAGCCTAGGGAGAGATAATATGATAATATGTAATCCTCCAATTCCATTTTTTTTCTGCACATAGATAACAAGCCTGGAGTACTCAGTACACTTCCACAAGTTATAGTTCCCTGCCAATAACAGATGGTGGTAAGGATAGGCTGATGAAATCCAATTTGCCACCGTGCTTACTAAGACAGCACCGGTGGCTCAGTGGTAGAGCGTCGCACTCGTAATTGGTTGGTATGCGAAGGTCGTGGGTTCAATCCCCATCCGGTGCAGATATATCCGTCTTCCTTTTGACTTTTTTGCTGAAACCTCTTGCTGGCTATGGACGGAATGACTATAGCACTTTCTGCTGGTAGTTCAACAGACGGAGGCGGAACTAGTAGAGATGTACATGATAGTGTTCTATAAGGGCATGGTTATTTATTTTTGGATTGGTTTATTAAATCAACTTCTCATGTAGGAATAAGGTATATGCGAGTAGTCATTCTGGGAGGCTGAACAAACACTTTGATACTACTTACTAGTACTACTGTATGGTTGCCTGAAAGAGGAACGAAAGCGGGTTGTATGTATGTATCACGTACTAAACGAGTAATCAGATGACACCCACACTCATACTTACTTCATACACCCCTTCAAGCTTTGATCAGCTCTTGCCTCGCAAACAAACTCACTCTTTTGCACCAAACCATTCCATCATCTCCCCCATTGCCCAACACTTGTACAACCTGTCCTAAATTGTTGACCTACGGCGTCCCTCGAACAGATCTCAACCTGGGACTACATGAATGCTAGTGCCACAATTTGCTATTAATCATAATAGCGATGGCTTCTGCAAGTGGCGAAATGTTCCTCAAAAGGTCGCTGTTCTCATGACACTTTCCACTGTTGTGCCTGCTCCTTCTCTTTTTAGTCCTTGAATAGCTAACATGCATGCTTTAAGACCCGCGTCCCCTCTCCACCAGCTGGAATCTAGTCATGTTTCAGAGAGTTATCACAAAAAACGCATCTTAGACTATATCAATAACATCAATCCCGCTCACTGGCCTGAAACTGACATCACAATCCCTTCGTCTTCTCCTTCGTTTCCATTCACGGATATGGATCGCCCAGTGACCGCCACGCCACCAAATCGAGGAACCTCACTTATGCAGATGGACTTGCATACAGAGAAGCCCTCATATCCCGCAAAATCAACGTCGTGGGGGAGATTCCTCCGTCATATGGGGAACCCAATCCAGACTACGAGTTACCCTCTACGTTGACAGCACCTACAGAAGTCGAAAATTCTCTCAGACATGCATACCTGAATAGGATTCGTGCTGTCGGTCTGGCTACACTCAGACTTTCTATGCCATTCTTCGTCACTGAATGGCTCATTGATATGCCGGAGTTGAAGTATCACGTATCAATGCATTTCAAAACCGAGCCTCTTAAACCGCAAAAGACAATGCTACGACCTCTCAATATATCAGACCCCGACATTGTCGTTGGCTATAACTGGAAATCGATACGTGGAGATTATAAACTTGCTTTCGATGAGGTGCCAGACAGTCTCAGGTTCGCGTTCCCTATAGTCCTGGATACACATTTTGCTTTTCCCTTCTTTTCGATCGAGATGAGAAGCGACGCAGAGCAAGGCCCTTCCCGGAACCTCCACTTGGCCGCCTTAATGCTCAGAGGTCTGGGATACTTCCACCAAAAGGCCTACGGAAAAAACGACGAAGCCGACAAGTTCGACGGGAAGGTACGAGTACTTACGGCTACGATCAGTCGCAACGATGTGAACGTATTCGGACACTGGACGAACGGCGACCCAGGAGATCCGAAAGTTGCTTACGAGCACTTTCTTATCAAAAAGTGACGCTTCGAAGAGAAGGAAGAGTTCTATGCGGCACGACATGGTTTAGAGACGCTCTGCAAGTGGATGATGAAAGAAAATCGCAAGTGGATTGCTCCTGGCTTGCAAGAATTGGCCAAGGCTTGATGTGATGCTTCCAATTCTATGCTGGGCACTTGAATTAGATATCTGTCCGCTCGCTCTCGCTTGCTCTCTCTCTCTCTCTCTCTCTCTCTCTCTCTCTCTCTCTCTCTCTCTCTCTCTCTGCATATGTGTAGTGTGTTTAGAACTTATATGGGACTATCAATAATAGCCAATCGTTCGCTGAGAGGTGCCTTTGCCAAGTACATAGCATGTTGAGAAGTAGAACTATCCGCACCAAGCGAAAATCTGTCTCAAGTATGATATGATAGTAGCATACAATACCCAATAACAGAAGACTCGAGCTACACCTACATGATAAGATGCTGACCTCTTAACCGCTCTGTAGAAAGCCTTCGATGTTTGTGTTCCACCGGAACAAGCGATCTAAGAGCTGCATTTCCTCAAAATACGAGTAAAAACCATAGAACATAGCGTATCTTGCATATAAGCATGGCTTTTGTGAATAATAGAGCTACTAACCAACGCTCGTCCAGTCAGGGAAGACGATGACTGTGCTAGACTGTACATCACACAGTTTACCCAAAAGCAATCAGAGCTCTCAACCCATAATTGTAGATGAAAAGCATCAATTTTGCGTTTTGAAACAAAAAAAGACAAGGCTCCCCCTTGCTTCATCATTTTAGATAACCCCCAGATTCACCCAGCCCGCCACATACTCACCAAATTGCAGAAAATTCACATATCGCCTTTACTGCAGCGTTGAATTTGCAGGGGTTATTTGGAATAGAGTATGGAATTGTATAGGGCTAGCTGGGAATTTGTCTCAATTACCTGTGTTCTATTACCTACAATCCATCCTCATTCATATCCAAACGCTGTAGGATTCACGGCACATTCCGTAGATTTCACTGCATCTTCCCGTCTTCCATGGATATAAAAGGACGGAAGTTTCCCTGCTAGATCTTTCCTCCTTCCTATATTCTTCTCTATCTTCTTTTATAATTATTATCAAGAAGAAAATCTTTATATTACTAGCCGTCAACACCACTGGGATGTTTCCTCTACCGAGCAATTATGACATCTACTACGAAGGCCACCTGTTGTATGCTATGACGCACGATCGTCATCAAGATTACAGACTGTACTATACATTCTTCCGAGATAATATCTCCGCGTGTCGATATCAAAGCCAGATATCTTAAACCATCAGACTCACTGTGGACATAGGTCGACCAAATAGTTCCAGGGCAATCACAAGATAATCCAAAGATTATGGATGGAGTGGCATACGAACCGCTCCTCTTGAGTACAGTTGCCATCAATTACTTCCGCCCACGGACAATGTTCCCCTTCTTTGTGCCATGGCACGAGAGACGTATATGGAACTGAATTGACTTTTCTGTTGGATTTGCTTGTTCAGGGGCCGTGGCTCACAGTCAGCGGCAGCCCAACCAATGAGTCTTTCGTGAGGGAGAGAACATCTGCGAGGTGATACCTGATGCTCCTTTTCCTGCACTCAATCTAGCCAATCGAGAAATTGCGCTCGAATATGCATCCAATGGTCCATTATTGTTGCCTCGCCAAGCCATGCTGACGAAGAATCCAGCTATCAGGGAGGTAACATGCCGTCTAGCAATTGCATCCCTCCAAAGAGTGGTGTCAGACACTACGACAGCCGAGAATTGCTCTTTCTAATCGAAGGGAGATTGAAGCTTTTGACGGGCTGGGCGGCAAATACAACATTCTAGTACAACTTCATCGAACCTGGGATCGGGATCCATGAAGGCTAATGCCGACTTCAGCAATATATCGGCGAGTGCAGACAGTCTCGCTAAAAAGTATAAGGTGACTGGCAATACTATCTGCAGACAGAGACCGAGAGCACTGGGAAAAGCTTTTCAAGACACAGGGGATTAAATCTGTGGTCTACGAATACCATCGAAACTAAGCGATGCGAAGTAATCCTAAGAACATGCATCTTGGGTCCTCAACAAAGTCTAAGTCCACACTCTTTTCGTCCAGTACTCTGGTTACATTTATTTTCTTGCTCTACTTCTACCGGTACTATGTTCAACACTATACTGAGTGATATACCCGTTGCCGTATACTCTTTTACCACCGTGACCATCATTACGACTGGCAAGTTCTCAGGCACGACATATGCCGGTATCTACTGTCCATACCACAACACGGAAACAAACAGTATAATTGACATCCAAATAATCGAACCCAAACTTGTCTTTTGCCACGAAATGGACATGCTGAAACCGTTCGACCTAGCGGATGAAACAACCGGCAATCATCCTGGCAGTGGCTAGCGACCCCAACAGAAGTCGGGAATCGATCCCCCAAACTTTTGCAAAATCCTAGTTAACAGCAAGACCAAATTCTAAGTTGAATACCTCCTCGAATAATACTTGCTTCGAGGCCATGCATACGACACACTCCATCTAATGCACCAGATGTGCGTCTTTCTCTACTATACCATTGGGCAGATATTCAATGAATTCTGCCAGCCCAGGTGCCGAAGATTGGGTCATTTCTTTATCTTCCAACACTCAAGAGATGTTGTTACGAATGTAACATATACAAAAAGTCGTACGGATTAGGCTGTGTGTCCGATACATGCTACCATTTCGGCCTACGTACAGAAGCCTTACTGAAGTCCCTCTTATATAGAATATTCGGCTCCATGAGCCCTGAGACTGCATGGCAAACATTGGGAAAGGATCCTATCTTAAGTTTCCCTTGTGATTGGGGCAGATAACAAAGATACGACGCGACGACACTTCAACGTGTCAAAAAAGTTCCAGAAATCTTCGATTATATCGATAATGAGAGTGCCACAGCAATACTTGGCTATAAAGGGAATCCGATACGTGGAAATTATAGACTTGCTTTCAGTATCTTGCCAGACCGTGAGAACAATGAACCATGAAATCGCATTGGGCGTTGATGAAAGCCGTCACTTGCTGTGGATCTGTCTGACAGTTTCGAAGTCGTTGTCGCCGCATATGACTTCTGGTGTGGACCGCCATCGTTCGCGGCGAGACCGTGACTTTGACTAACGTTTTGGCGGCCCCGACTACAAGGGGTCCTGTTGTTCGCGGACCGCCCCCGTCTCCCGCGGGCACTCCCAGGTTAATTTGGAATCGGTCAGTCTCGCCGCCGGTAGGGCTCGCGGAGTGGTCCTCGTGCCAATTCGTGGAGCTGCCCGCGGACATCCCAGGTAGGGCCACCGAACGGCTGTTGGAGGGCTCCCGGGCTTCTGGGGAGCTTTAGCGTTTCTCTAGACCTCAGAACAAATCGAGGCCTGGAAAGAAGAGGTCTTAGGTCCAGACGGAGTGGAGACCTGTTCTAACCTCATGTGCTTGTTCAACCTAGCCCATATGCTATGGGAATTACAACAGTCTCCTTGTGAGTGTTTCCTTTGGCTTTACAGCAACCCGCAGTCTCTGATCATATGGTTTTGTCTGATACTGACCTCTACTTATAGCAAATCCTCTCTGCTGCAAGCTCGGTATCACTGTGATTGGGGTTACATCGATGTCATCAATTTAGTACTCCACGGCATTGCCAACCGGATACCCCAAACTTGGAGACTGGGTCCTAGAGGCTCACAATAAAGAATACTTAAGGCGAACAGGAATTCAAGATGTACTCGACCGGCTCACGGCCGCCAACTGCGACAGTGGTGAGGATCCCGAAACATGGGAATCAATTTGCTGTTCAAAGTCCACTAGGGAATACGAGCGGGAGTTCCAATAACTTCCCGCAGGGTCTATGAAGCGGACTAGCGGCGTGCCGTCGGTCATTTCTTCCACGTCCTCTTGACGTACCAAACTGAGCGAAGTCGCAAATCAGAAACGGCAGGGCTTCATTCCGAAACTAGTCTCCGTATGTTATTTTAACTGACATGCACAACGTCTCAGCTACACAGTAGCTAGGAAGGGATGCCAGCAGACAAATATCCACCTACCGAAGGGACATCTCGCTCAGCACTTGAGCTTACTCTGTTTACCACATCGCGGTAGTCCAAACGGTGCTTTTTGGACAGTTGTTGAACCGTCATTGACATTCGAGGAAGGGATATTGTTGGCATACCATGCCAAACAACACGAACGGAGAGTTGACCTCTGTAATTCACAAGATATGCTGACTCTATACAACAAGGTCGCTGGAGATACTTGGGCCATCACGATCAAGGCATGGAAAGAATGTGCTTTGATGCTTGATGTGCCGTGGCCTATTGACTGAGCCAGAAGGATCCCAACAGCATCGATATCAGCAGGCTCTCAGCAAGTTTCTACTATTTTACGTGCGAGAGACCAGGCACGCATACCCGTTACGCGCTGTTTTCTACTTCCAATGGACCAGCTCATTGGCACTGGTGGCCGAGGAGGAAGAGGAGGACGCATCGTATGTATCAAAGCTATTAATCATTGTTATTATAGGCTGTACAAGTTATTAAGGGAACTATGTATGCAGCGCAAGAGAAATGTTTGTCGCGCCTGCAGGCGCCGTGGTCACTCCGCCCAAAAATGTTTTCTGGTTAGAGGTTTAGAAGCCATTTGGAATCTCAGTATATCCGTCTAGAATGGGGCCAGGAAATTCAAGCATGAATGTTACTGGGCCCCTGCCCGCGTTCTCTCTCTTATGGACAGACCGGAATTCTTTAAGGCAGTCAGAGCCAAAGACATTGCTGGTCTTGTTGGTGGTGTTCTCTACTCGGTTTATCACAACCCTCAATAAATTGGGCAGCTTCATTATATATCTCTTTTTGGTATCAGCATCCAAAGGCCTTGGAAATTCTTCAGACGTGCATTTTGTGTCAGGATACACTGGGCCTGGGACCCGGCGAAAAACAGCAGGAGGATTTGGCCGCCTGCTGCGATGCGATATTTACTAAATACTCAGGGTGAAGCAACTGAACATGTCTCCGTCTAAGAAACGACCGCTTATAGTGGATCATGGCTCCTAGTCGTTAGTGAAGAAGCTCAATATGGAGAGAATTCTCTCATCCGACACGCTCTTGCTAAGTACTTGTGACTTGCAGTGGCATGATGAACGCAATATACCAAGATGCGAGTCATTTCCTGCAAGGTTGATTGTGGTCCTCCACCTATAAACACACATGGCAATTCTGAAATTGGCCCGGGGCATTCAGCCATTTTATACTACGCATACGAAGGAGGTATAAGGGGCCAATAGCAGGCTGCTTAAGAATACACTGCGCCAATGGATACAGCCCTACTACCGCGGAGGCCGCTTTGCAAACGAATCTGGTTAATTAACTGACAATTAACACGGCAATCAATACATCAACATTCAAAAGCGAGCTGGAGATTGCCTGGGACTCGTTTCATACAGCAATAATCATCAGCGACAAGTGTCTCCAGTCATTGAATGTCTCATCTTTGATAACCATTAGGCCGTGATAATACAAAAGTCCTGTGACTATCGTTTCTTTCCGGATGTACACGAAGTGGCGATGTTATCACCTCATCGCCTGCGGAAGAGATGCAATAGCCACTGTCGGCTTTATTACTACGATGTTCCAAGTACGGCGTGTGGTCTGCCTTCAAGGAGTATAGCAGTTGATACCCACCTATCTCCAGAAAGCAGACCTTGAACGTTCACAATCTAGTAAAGACACTAGACAGATCAGGAGCATCTAGAAGCGAACAGAGAACTAGACAATTCATCTGAACAGAAGCAGATGTTAATTTGGGGTATTATTCGACCCGTCCGAGGGGACTTCGCCAAGTCCAGCCTCGCCAAAGGTATGAAGCTGCTAGGAGTACATGACTCTACCGCCAAGTCCTTGACAGTTTCGGGAGTCACCCACGGGCCGATCCCTATGAACACGCGTTCGCAGACTAAAGAGATCCTAGATGCTTCTGGCACTCCTCCTAACCGACACTGCAAGTGGTCATGAATGCTTTCGCTGGGACCGGCACCGGGTTCTGTCCCAAATGTCGTCAGAACAGAGTCACTAAATCTAGCTTACACCCGCAATTGGGATCCTGCTTGGGAGATAGAACATATACGCGTGACATGTTCCTCATGTACAGGGAGAATGAATGTCTACTGCCCAGCGCTATTAGAGTAATGCATACTCTCTGCCCCCGGGTACACAAGATACAGGGCTCGCAGAGCAACCAACTCTGCGTCATATACATGACAGCCAACGGAGGAAGAATACAATCGAGAATTTGAAGAACCGTCATAATGCCGTTGTCGGCTGCACCACAAGAGCAAACCTGACAGTCATGGACCTGCAGATATCATCTCTATATTACGACCGATCAGGCGGACTGCAACATGATGGTGAACACAGGCAGGGAATACCAAGTTCATCTTCCGGGCCACATAGGGCCTGGCTAGTATGCCAAGATCGCTTAGGGCAGGTGGTCAAATTGGTGCAACAATACGCAAGGACTGTCGGTGGTCGTTCGTCATATTTCAAAGGCTCTGCACAATTTGGATGCTACTCACGTAGTAGTAAGTCCGCGGACCGAAGGGTATATTCCTGGAATAGCACAACTCGTGGCATGGGTGATTCCTCGGTTCTGCACCGGCCTCTACATGTCTGTTTTGTCGCTCTCGTAAGAACTACACTGGTGAATCGTCTGCTACGCGTCTTTTTCTTGTCCTGTCTCTTCCACTACGTCTGCCGCGACGCCTCCCGCGGTGTTGTCTAACAGCTTTCCTGTTGCCTCGTCCTGCCTGGCGATCACGTTCGACGTTATCGAGTACAAGCGTTGTCCAACCATTATAAATCCCACGGTCAGGGTTATAGTGGCTGTCGGGCCGTGAACGGCGCTGGATAGCGCTGCTGTGTCTTGGTCGCGCGATCGATACTTGGTCTAATCCAATGAACAGTCCAGTCCGGAACTCGACACAACTACGCGAGGCTATCCTCGTGACTTGGCTTGGTCGGCTTCTACCTCGCAACCAGGTGTTTGGAACATGTGTCATGGCCAGGGAAAGTAAAAGCCCATATAATTCTTTCAGATAGGGACTTTTTCGAGGAAATTACAGCGAAGAATGAGGCGGCCACAGAAATAACAGTTATCATCTTAGACTAAATGTGGAACTGTGTCTTTCGGAGGATCCGGAACCTCCATTTTGGAATATAGGAGGCAAGTCAACCTCCATCGTGCTTGGATAATGGTAGACACTGAACCGAACTGGAAATTTCTTCCCTAAGCGAGAACAGGGTAACCTCCACTTTCGTGGAGGAGATCCCACATCTGATGCCTTCCGCTGGCCGCTGGAATAACTGAATCCAACAGATCGAAGCTTATCAATGCCATGATATAGGATTAAGAGAGCTGTCAGTTCTCCGAAGGACTTGTCGGGGACGAGATGCAAGGAGAATCCTTGGCAATCTTCTACATGCCTCGTTTCGGAGGAACGAATCCCATCAAAACGACGGAAACAGGCTCTGGGTATTGCGATTGATCCCTGAGAACTGTCAAAAGAAAATGGCGGTATAGCGGAAAGGATGTGACAGTTGTCACACCTTGCATGGCCCAGATTGTTGGGTATCGAGGCGGTCTTTAGAAGGCGGAGATACCTAAAGTTGCGACTACGGATTCAATGCAAGGCAAGGAGTCGAAAGTTATTATAAATGACTGGGTTATCACTTCCGCAAATGCTTTTTCGGACATGGGATTTGCCATCGACAGCAACCGTGGAAACGTGGGTATGAGCAGAATGACAGAAGTCATGCTCAATATCCTTCCTGCGCGCGTGGGATCCGACGCAAAGAGCATGTCTCACGGCCCGCAGCGCAACCATTTGGGCGACAAGGTTATTACGGACGTTCCCTACCCCTGCGCCGTTGTTCAGTGGTACTCGAATGAAGAGAGTGTCATTACCTGCACGTGTAAGTTCTAAGTTCCCGTTCGGCTTTCGCCCACTATACTGATATACTGTAGGTCCGACCGAAGAGCAGCTCTTCAAAGGAATCAGCTTTGCAGAAAAAGAAAACTGCGTGCGTTCAGGGAGCTGGATCCACTAAAGACGTGGCATGGCTACGGACATACGCATTTGAAAATAGCAGTGCGATCCACAATATCAACTACCCTGGGCCGTTGAACATATGGACTGTCCAAAAAGACCGTTGCGGCTGTACAAAGAGAAGACAGTGTCTATCAAACACTTATCCAGCACATTGGACAGGCTATGGGGGAGGGGGTGTCTTTCGCTCCCAGTTGATCGATGTGAAGTTCGGCGATTTCAAATCGTCAATGTATCCCAAAGGGTATCGCAAGGTACCCAATATCAGGGTACTTCAACGCACAAGATATGCGTTCAATGCCCTGTCTACGTGGTGGAGCACCCGAAAGACAATTATACGTGCCCAAAACTGCATATTGTGGACGTGTCCTGAATGAGGTTTCACCCTCTGAAGCTGGAGCCTTCTATGATCTCTGCCACTACAGGGGCCTAGAGAAATGGACTAGCGTCATGGTCTATTGCTCAAAGAACCTGGGATAGCGAGTAGCATCTGTTGTCAGAAGCCTGGAATCCTCCGACAAAGGACGAGCAAATGGTCGTTCTTTCAACATACGCGATGGCTTCGTACATAGACCCCAGGGTGGGTTTACTTTTACATACTATCAAAAGCACCAACAGAAGTGTCTGACACAATGCTGCAGAAGTGAAAGCTTGTCGTTGTAGGTACAACATGGATATCAGAATAACAAGATCGTTCATATGCCGATTCGGTTTTTATACCACCCACCGCGTACCCGAAATTGAGACAAAAACTTATTTACGAAATTGGTGATGAAAGGCAGCACACAAAAACACCCTATACGGAGCGGACGCGAAGTGACTATTGTGCGTCCCGAAAAAGACATTAGAAGTTCATTTCTTGCGCCAGACGTGACCTGTAATGTCTACCCTAGCTAGCATTCGTACTGATGTGCGCAAGTATGGGCTGCTCAAAGCTGCTAAGAGACCTAATGCTGAAGAGAAACAGAGCAATGAAAGGCCCTGTCCTTCCTGTGTCGTCGTTGTGACGGGTCACCAACACGCATGGTGTTGATTTTCGACAGTCCTGGACAGGTGCTGGCTTTCTTTTGTAGATTATGTGGAAGATGAAGAGAACTGGGATGGAAACTAACAAGTTTGTATTTCTTCCGCTGACTTGGAAATAACTGTCGGTGCCTCGTTTTCTACCGTCGACTTCCTGAACGGCAAATTGACTGATTGGAGGACTGCAGTTTGCGTCACAATCATTGAACTTATCCTTCAGTGACTAGAAGAGTTTTTCGCTCTTTCTAATCAATCAGACCAATTCTTCGTTTCCGAATTGGCGATTATTCAAGCCTAGCTCGAGCTCTTCTTCTCAGCGTGCTCGATGTCCCAGACATAGCCCTAACTTTTCTGATGGTTCGAAGGAAACCACTATCTGTGAAAGGCTTCTACAGCAGGACCAGGGAGAACCACGAGACGAAAAGTATCACTGAGTGATGGGGGTGGCGATGAGATCGAACTCGATACCGGCGGCCTAGTGTGGGACCAGTTTAAACCCAAATGGGATATACCTGGACTTAAATCAATCGGGTGGGGAGGGTAACGATAATGTCCTTGAGCTGACAATAGGGAAGAGGACGAGGGGGGAAATTAGCTTTCTTTCGATGCGGTCTGTTGTTTGTCTCTTGATATGTTGGAGATCGTTCAGGAAATGATGATGGAGGTCCCATCGCTCTGCACAGCCAAAGTAGCATCCACATTTCCTGACCTCATGACGCTATGATCATTGTCAGTGTGGTTACAGACAAGCCGGCGTTGTTCAACCTCTTCAACGTGGGCTTCTCTATCAAACTCATAATCTAACGGCATGATACACCGCTATCAGCTGCTCTCGTTTGGTACCCAACTGGAGAAAGAATAGGAACAGGTGGACCACTACAATAAAACCATAAAGATGAGATAAGATCAACATCCCTACATCTTACCGACAACCTATAAGGGGTTGATGGGCATGGAACTAGACCAAGAGACTTTTTACAGGTTAGCAGAACTACCAACCTACAACGCTATAACATTTGAATAGAGCTTATTAACTTTACATCAGGGGTATATTTCACATTTTACGGGTTATATGAGGTCCTTCCTGAGTTCATCGACGCTTTCGAAGCCGTCATATGAATAATAGCAATATTTCAATCAGGACCTTTTGTGACACGAAAACCATACAAAAGGCAAACTCAATGCAAAGCTAAGCCGCTATGGAAGTTCGACGGCTTATTGTCGGGCGAAGTCAAAGACAGACGTTATCGTGAAGGGGTAACCTGCTGTCGACAATTACTAAACATTAAGGGACGCTCTCGTCACCAAAATGGTTCTACTTCTGGATAATGGCAGCGGTATCATGTCCACATATAACCGCATAATCCAGATAACTGATAGATCCATCACCTGCTGAACTACATAATCGCGACTAAAGCAGTGTGTTCATCTATGGCCTGGAGCTTTTATGATGCTGTTTCGATGACGGTCTGGCTAGGATGAGTATCACGGACTGTTCTATACTTGCAGGGTCAGACCGATTAACGTCGCCTTTTGTGCTTGAGGAATTATCCTGCTTTCATTAGGAGGGAAAGATGGGCTCTGATATTTCACGCAGTTTATATGAAACTATGGCGAGATATGAAGTACGGCTGCTTGCATTATTGATGTATAGAAAGTAGAGAATGAGAGGTTGAACAGATATAGATTCGTTCTTTTATCTTTGATAATGATAGTAGCATAATAATATAAAATTGTGGCAATTCCATCCAGTTAGCTGTAGTGGTACGCTGATGGAATATCACCTTGCTAGTTGGTTCCATCAGGACTGGGCCACAGATCAGGTGACTACCTGACTACCTTGGTGGTTTGGCAAATCCTCGTTTGGACTAGACAGGGGTCCAGAACTAGGAATAATCCCTGTTGTTTTGTTTATTGATCAGATGACGAGGATGATGATGGTGGTGGTAGTTGCAAGGTAGTACAGGAGGCCTACCAAGTTGGACGAAGAGGATTGATTATGTTTCAAGGAGTAACTACTTTTACGATGTACCTTGTTCTACATTCAGGGGGGTAATCAAGTTTGTTTATTTGTTATCACATTCTGATCTTGTAGATACGTTCCTGAACTAAACTAGAACTCAAAGTAAACCAACTACACCATACAAAAGCACATGTGCGTTAGACAGGTAGCTCGATATCCAAACGCCCAATTTCATCCTGAATGGAAACAGGAAGGCAACTATACACAATGTGCAATCGAAAGACAGTGTTCCTGTAGAAACAAGTAGGGTTGATTATTATCCTTCAGGTAGATTAATGCCACCACACGTAACCTAAACTTTTCCATATCGTGGTATTAGGGGCATATTAGTGTCATACTGGCTTCATATGATGCTGGAAGTGTCATGTCATGTCATGTCGTGATCATTAAAGAGTGTAAGCAGGGTAGTGAGATGGTGAAAGGAGGGTTAAGCGTAAGTCCTGTAGCGACTGGCACATTGAATGGCGAACCAAGGTAATGTATTACCGAAGACGCGCCACCCATGTAATCTTGAGGCACCTGGTAACCGGAGTGTCTTGTTTATGCTCCGTCCTCTTCGCTGATGCGAATGGCACCCTCGTTACCCAGACCGTGGGACCAGAATCCGTCAACATTGAGAGTACTAATATAGCAGTTAGTATGGTGCTAGGTTTCAAAGAGATCAGCAGTGACACGTACATTCCAGGAGCGCCGTCGTGGGCAATAAGCAGCCAGTAACCGAGAATACCCTGCGAGAAAATATCGTAGATGGCGAAGAGGATGGTCTCGACATCAACGTTGATCTTCAGAGCCAAAGCTCCCGCAGCGAGGGCACTAGTCCATGTCAGTATACCGTGAAACGCACCTTGAGCTGAAGGGAACTTACACTGGGTACAGGAGCTTGACAAACAACATGACACCCGACAAAGTTCCGAAGAACCGCTTGGTCTGAACATCCTTGTTGCTGGCTGCCCGGCTTCCATGGACACTGATATGGTAGACCGTTGTCAGGTATCCAATTGCGCTGATAGTGAACCAGACCCATCTGCGCGAGGAATGGCCAGCATAGGTACCCAGAATGCCCGAGCCCAGCATGATAAAGTCGGCCGCGATGGCGATGAGCAGGTGAGCTCCAGGCAGACCAGAGAGCAGCGACAAGCTGATGAGGCCCAAAGGCTCAGTCAAGAACCAGAGGACATAGCGGAGCCAGAGGATCTGGCGGTAGTATTCCTGCGTGGTGTTGGGGACGTGCTTGTTGTGCTCCTTGAGGATGTCGAGCTTCCAATCCATGCCTTGTCCAGTCGCCAGAGCAAGGTAGACAATAAAGGAGATGGTGCTGGCGAGAGCAACAATAACATGGAACACACGTTTATTCTAACCAGACTGAGGTTAGTTGCTTTGTCTTGTGATATCATCACGATAGCTTGAGAACATACGATAGGAACCCGAGCACCTAGAACATAGAACACGAGAGAGGAGATACCCATGAGCACAGTGACCACCCTGTGTAACTCAATATTAGCTATACTCGTCACATCTCCGTCCACAACGGTCTTACCATAGTGTCCGTTTCCCAGTGTCATGGAGCACCTGAAAGATGGGATCACTGCCGGGAACGACGGTGGGAATGGGCGCCACCGAGGAGGTGGGCGATGGCTCAGGCCAAGGGAGAGTTGGAGTCGCCTTGATGAAGGACTCGATCATGTTGATGGATTTCAACAGAACTATCGACACTGATGATGGTGTAGAGACAGTCCGATGCGAAAGGATATTGCGGGGGGAAAGGAGCGTATATGAGGGGGATCGACTGGGTATTTAACGGGAACCGGGAGAGCCGAGATGCAGGCAGGCCATGATCCAGTGAAGAAAAGAGGAGCAACGATTGGGATTCTCCGTTCCCCAGCGACCAGCGTCATGCTGACCTCGATGTTGTCGTCATTGAGATTCGAGAGCGGCGGAGAACCAATCACGGCGGATGCGACCGCGGGCTTGAGGGGGAACCGTGTAACCGGGGAGGAATTGGTGCCGTGTCCATGTTTGTCTGGAACTTGGAAAGCTGGCTGGTCAGCAGTGGTTGCATGATACGAATGCGTCTCCGCTTGGGTGAAGATGGGGAAGATGGGAAGATGAAATGGAAAGCTGGGAAGCTCCACTGACATTGCCGCTCCCCGCGGCATGACGCCATCCCTAACTCGGTCATGACTTAGCTACTAAGGTACGGTTTCATCCACCTACAATGTTAGTCAATTTAGTGATGATACACATATTCATCATTCGAGAACAGTATAATACTATTGTATATACAATGTAGATGACTAACGAGAGAAGAAAGAAGGTACAAAGAAGACAGCTACTACTCCGTAGTCACTCGTGGATAGTGCCCAGTTGAACATGGTAGTTCCTTGATCTCCAAGAAAGTCACCGAATCTTCTATCAGACGAGCTGGTGTACACAATACTTACTTTACATCCATTGGTTTCAAGTTATGGCGTGAAATAGAAGCGGTCCCGTGATATGCATAGTTATTGTCCAGCAAGGTAGATCTTAGCGTGTATCATATCATGCCTTCCCATTCCGATCTCACAGCTTCCACACAATCTCCGTTACTGCCACATCCTTATGCCACACCAACTCCCCCCTTGATCTTGACAGTCTTCTTAAATCAACTCTGATATGCTAATATAATTGTTTAAATCTCCGGTCCCTTTACACACAGACATCTCTGCCGTCTCCATTTGCACCTGGCTTAAACCCCAAATCTCATGATTCTCCTCGATTTTCTTCGAGGCCACTTTTTCCTGATAGCACCTTCCTGAGGGAAAGACACCGCCATGGCTCCTGGTCCGATGATTCGGAACTCCACGCCCGACGCACGGAACCTTCCCTGCAATTCCAGTAGACGGGCATCGATGATCGGGTCTGCTTCCATCATTCGATAGTTGGACCAATGACCCAGGGTACACTTTATAAATCCTTGGCCGGGGGCTTGCTCTCTGACAGCGTACCGAAGATAGAGCGTCTTGAGCACAGGGACGGTCTCCGAAAGGTGTACCACCAGGTTTTCGAGTTCACAGCACAAGGCCCACGAGGACTGGATCAAGCAATCATCAATATAGAGATGTTGCAGCGAGCGGGGAAGCACCTCCCGAAGAGGTATGCTAGGGTTGTAGGACCCTTTCCCGACGAATGGCAGCAAGTTACCCCACCGTATATGGACAGTTTGGAGATTAGGGAATCCGGTCAACCTCCCGAAGAAGATAGGCGTTGGGTTTTCGGCATCCTGCTCAGTCAGGTCGCTCAGGAAAGTTAAATTCAAATGATGCAACGAAGATTGAGATTGTTGTAAAGGCTGGTACAGGTGCGAGTGATCCAGGTAATCGTGCCTGTGATTATCCCCCCAGTCCCCCAATTCGAGGGTAAATGACTGCAGCTTTGGGCACCTTTCCAGCAGACGAGAAAGATTAGGTAGGCCATCAGTGGATGCCAGGAGATCCAGATGGGTCAATGGGAGGACCAAGTCACTGGGCATGTCAAATTGAGTTCGATCACACGCGTTATGCACGTAAAGCTTTCGCAGCGATGGAATACGGAGATAAGGGATCAGCCTCTTCAAGGGAATGGCGCTTTCAGTATGCCTCCATTCCCGCAGATTTGGACCGTCGGCCAACAAGACGTGCTTTAGGTGCGTTAGAATCCCCAGTTTTGGGTTACTTGCCCAATGAATAACCCGTTCAAAGTGGACGGAACACTTGACTAGCATATTATCCTCCAGGATACAATACTGATCCCACTCTTCGGGTAATTCAATGACGAATCTCTCAAGATTTTTGACTTGCACCATGAGCAAGGCCAGCCAGGCATCTTCATATCGTTGGGCCTTAATCCAAATCTCGCGTTCTAGATCATCTTTGAGGTCTTGGCGCCACGCTCGGAATCTGCGGCGATATTTGCGCTTAGCATCTCCGAAGGGCAGCATAAATGGGAGGAATTTTTCTTCCCCAGGTGGCTTCAGCGGAGGTCGATGTTTCCACTTTTCCTCGCCATAGCTAGGGTAAAGCTCCAGGGAGCGGATCAAGGGAGCGAGGGTTGGATTCTCAAGCAGAGCTATTGTAAACCGACGCACAGGGAGATACTCGCTCCAACGGAAGCGACCATAATTGGCGTCAATATAATCGTTCAGGGGAAGCACGACATGTTGGTATAGGTGGTGAATAAATAGGGAGTACCAATCCTTGCAAACCAGCACTAGTTGCGCATAATCCTGCCTCGTGAGGAGGGTAACAATTTGGAGAATAAGCTCCCCGGGCAGGTCGTCGAGTCTCATCCTCGATGGGTGCGACGCGATCGTTGATACAAGGCTGATAAGTTGTGTAGCCTGGGAAGATGATTTAACCACCTCGACCGGCGCTAGTCAAGGTTCTATCACCAAGCAAAACCCTACATACACATCGACTAACTATACAGCAGACAGACTAGCGTCCCTTAGCCGATATTACATTTTCACTAGACAAAGACCGGCTGTTACTTGGTGCGCTGGAATGCTCATCACATGGCGCCATCCAAACAATGAGATAGGCAGATAGTAGTATCTTGGATGCGCTAAACTTGCTATCTGGTCTACTACTACCTCAAGGGCAGGCCATATATTACCAGTGTCTCCCAGTGATGAGGAATAGCTCTGGCGCGGCAATATCCGGGGCTTAACAGCTGGGTCATCTCCTCATTCATGACTTCGGCGAGTTGTATCATTGATTTGGGTTGGCCCAATATATAATCCAAGGGTCTTGATCCGGCCTTGCTCAGGCCACGCACTTTTATGTTTACACCACGCCCTAAGCTGTTCCGTGCCACCAAGCGGAGAGAATCGATTTTCGCAGGGATCCTACCATGTACTACAGATGCCGCTAATGCTGGCGAGCCAGGGAAACCTAACACAGATCTATGCTATTTGTTACTATTATAATATACATGCAGCACTAGCTTGTACGATTCAAATGCTAACAAGGAACTGACCACTCAGCTCGATGCATCCAACTCCTGCACCACCTCCTCGCACCGCCCACACACCGTCTCCTCCGCCGCCTCTGTCTCGGGCACCACATACCGCCAGCAGCGCGGACACTTGCTCGCCTGCGGGGTATACACATATACCGTGCCTGTCCCCCCGCTCGGCAGCTCGTACACCTCACTATACTGCCACTCCGCATTGCGGATGTCCTCCGGGATCGGCTCCTCGTGCGCCCCGAAACTGACCGACGAGACAACAAACACATCAGGCAGTTCGGACTGGAGGCGCGCGAAGACCGATTCGCTTGTAGCGTCCTTGGGAAGAACAATGTGGACGAACGATTGCAGGGAAGAGCCCATCTGCTTCTGACCGCGGGCCTTTTCCTGGATTGCCTTGACGACTGAGTTGACGGCCACGATGTCCTGGTAGTCTGCTTCCAGAGCCTGGTTCTGCCATTCGGAGGCGGGCGCGGAAACAATCCGTTTGAGCGGATGCTCGCAGTGTGTCTTGATGGCCTCGGGCGTGTGCTCCCAGGTCTCCTCTACCAATAACGGAGTGATCGGGGCCAGGACTTCTTGGAGGTGGTGGTAAATGTGGAACAAAGTGGTCTGGGCAGCCCGTCTGCTGCTGCTGTTCTCTGCGTAGGTGTAAAGACGGTCCTTGATAGCTTCCATGTAAAATGCAGAGAACTCAAGATTAGCCCAGCGGTTGATGGCATTCACGGCCTTGTAGAATTCAAAGTTTTCGCAGGCCTTCTGGCAGGCCACGACTGTGTCAGACAGATGTTTCAGAGCAATGCGATCCACCTGCTGCAGCTGGTCATAAGGGAGACGATCCTCCGGACGGAAGTCGGACAAGGCACCCAACAACAACTTGAACGTCACACGGTACTTGTGCAAACTTGTGTTGACTGTCTGGAGAACTTGCTTGCCAATCACAACATCCCGCGTGTAGTCGCTGCTCGCAACCCACATCCGCAGAGCATCCGGACCAAGCGCGTCGTAGACAGGTGCCTGGTTGTCAGCCTGTTTCTTCCCCTTACCTTTCCTCGGCTTGAGGGGCGGCAAGAGCGTGCCGTCCATGATCGATTCCGGCTGGATCACGTTGCCGATCGACTTGCTCATCTTGCGTCCCTCCTCGTCAAGGGTGAACCCGTGAGTGACGAGGTTCTTGAACGGCGCGCGAGGGGAAGCAGTCTGTCCGGAAGCGAGCTGGTGGGCGATGAAGGTGAGAAGGCCGGACTGGAACCATCCACGGTGCTGGTCGGTGCCCTCCAGGTAGACGTCTGCGGGGTATCCGCCGTCACGGTAGGGCAGGTCGATCTCGGTCCAGCTGGTCCCACTGTCGAACCACACGTCCATGGTGTCTGTTCCGCGTCTGTAGCCGGGTCCAGAGGCATCTCGGAGAGCTGGTGGGATCCAAGCTTCGTCGTTGGCATCGTCTGTCCACCATGCGTCAATGCCACGCTCTTCGATGACATTCATGATGTGGGACACGCTGTCCTTGGTGAGCAGGGCATCGCCTGTGCCGCGGTGGTAAAGCGCCGGGATAGGGACACCCCAGGCGCGTTGACGCGAGATACACCATTCGCTGCGGTTCTTGACAAAGTTCTCCAGTCGTTGTCTTCCGGCAGTGGGCACGAAGTTGACATCCTCCAATGCAGTCATGGCGCTGCCACGGATGTCGGCTACGTCGGCGAACCATTGCTCTGTGGCGCGGATGATGATGGGAAGCTTCGACCGCCAGTCGTAGGGATACTTGTGCTCGTACCGGTGCTTGGTGATCAGCAGGCCTTGAGATTCAACGTACTCGAGAACAGCGGCGTTGCCATCACCCAGAACGCTCTTTCCACTGAGCCTCGTCGGGTCACTGGGCATGGCCTTGTCGGTGAATTTGCCGTTGTCGTCCACGGGAGCAAATGCGGGGATACCTCGGGATAAGCAGGCTTCGTAGTCATCCATACCGTGGCCTGGGGCGCAATGAACAAGACCGGACCCAGAGTCAGCGGTGACAAAGTCCGCGGCGATGATGGGTTGCGGCTCCGCATCGGGTCCCTTGAACAGAGATCGGTAGGTAGTTTGGTCAGCGAGCTTCGATCCAGGGATAGCCGGTACAATGACCGACAGATCCTCCTTCAGGATGCCCTCGAGGTATTCCAGTCGAGACTGTGCGATGAGAAGATAGCCCTGCGTATCTGAGTCGACGATGGTGTAATCCAAAGACGGGTGAACCGAGATAGCCGCGTTTGCCGGGAGTGTCCAGGGAGTCGTAGTCCAGATAACAGCGCTGATTTCCTTATCCTTGAGCAGTGGGTCCTGTGCCAGATGCTCCGGGATGCTAGCAAGAGGGTATTTCACCAAAGCAGCCGTTGAGACATGATCTTCCTTGTATTCCAGTTCAGCCTCCGCCAGTGCCGTACCAGTCGACGGCGACCAGTAAACCGGCTTGAACCTCCGATAAATCAATCCCTTATCGACCATTTCGCGAAAAACACCAAGTTGTCTCTTCTCGAACGCTTTATCCATAGTTTTCCAATGGTTCTCCCAATCCGCCATGACCGCGAAGCTCCGAAATCCCTTCATCTGCGCCTTGACTGTCCGATCAGCCAATTTGCGCGCAGCCTTGCGTACCAACGCTGCGCTAACGGGCCCATTATGTTCCTGTCCCTGTAGTTCCTTTTGCGCTTCCAGAGCCTTCAGCTCTATCGGCAAGCCGTGACAGTCCCATCCCGGTACGTATCGTATCCGCTTTCCCAGACCGAGCTGCACACGACAAATAATGTCTTTTAGTACTTTGTTGAGTGCATGGCCAATGTGAAGTTCGCCGTTTGCGTATGGCGGTCCATCGTGTAGGACGAACGGCTGGCTGGCTGGTCGTTCACGCTGTTGCCAGGCGTAGAGGTCGTCGGTGCATCGCTGCAGGTATTTTGTCCGATCGGCCGGCGTCACGCGTGCAGGGAACGTCGATTTCGGGAGCTTGAGCGTCGACGACCAGGACCGAGCGAGCGTCCGTGGCAGGTCCGGCATACTACCGCTGTATCATATCCCACTGTGTGAGTTTGGGGGGGGATTGGGCGAGAGGGTGGGTGGTGACTCTGTTTGGGGAGCGGAGATTCAAATAATGTCCAACCATCTCCGATGCGGCCGCAAAAGCCGTGTATTTGTATTACGGTAAGTTACGCAGTCTACCAATAATAACCATTATATATTGGGGGGACTGTCATTCAATACGGAAGCCAATATTAGATACACATAGTAAACCCGAAAAGCAACCTCTCCATAAAGCAATGTTGGCTTGAATTAGTACAATATTTCTATCGATGTATGCAATATCCATGAATCTGATGCTTGCCAGAAGACACCAACCCAAAACTCCGGCCCACCCTTGCGAGGAAACGATCAGGTTAATAGATAGTCAAGCAGCTCACCGCGCCATTCTTCATCACCTCGAACAACAGACCAGGAAATCCGAAGAGCTCCGTATTGCCTAGTCCGCCGTCATGCGCGTCGTGGCCCGCCCTCTGCCCTTTGCCTGTGCTCTCTTCCCATCCACCGAGAAATTCGACGCTGCTCTCTGGGCTGTCGCCCCACCCTCGGTTCAAAACCATGGGCCGCTGGAGAGCCCGCTCCTCCGCAGGGCTCGCATAAGATCCCCTCCAGGTTGACCTGAGACGCTCTGACACCTCTTCATAACGAGTCTCGGAAGTAACAAAATCATCAGGCGAACTGAAAATGATCCTCCACCGGCTGCGGCGATGACGATTGAAAGGATATGAACCCGGCACATTTCCATGTAGAATGATCTTTGTCACCACTAACTGCGAATTGGGTGGGGGTGGAGTGGGGTCTCTCTGGTCAGATTCTGGGAAGGCTGGGCCGGGCGTGGTGGGATAGGAGATGAATGCATCAAAGCCATGGTGGAAGTAGTTGAAAAAGCATTCTGACGGTAGCGACGAAGGATCCGATGCGTTTGGCTGGAAGAGTTCGTCGTCTGAATCATCAGACACACTGTTGTTTGAAGATTGATCGATGTCAGTAACATCTATTCCTCTGCCTGGAGAAGAGCCCATGTGAAGAGCATCCTCGCCACCGCTACGGCCGGCGGCTCGATGAATAGCTATTCTCCGATCATGTTTACGGTAGATGGCGTCTGGTGGCCCGAACTCGGCCACTAGGTCCTGAGGAGTGGTTTCTGACAGCGAGATAAGTGCGGGTGGGCTCGATCTTCGCACCACCTCGATCTTGCCGGCGCCAAGTATGAGAAACTCTTCGATCTCGTCTGGAACAGATTCTCGGCTCTTACTTGCCAACGCCGGCGAGCGCGGGAATTGTGGTTGCTGTGTGAATAGTTTGTTTCGAGATTCGGGCCAAGACAAGCCCTGGAAAATGGCCATAGACGTTGCTGGCAAGGCTGCTGAGGAGGAGAGCAGTGCTACAAAGTCACACTGATCGGACCATGCCGAGTTCTGCAGTGGGAAGGAGAATGCGACACCAGGGTACGATAGCACATACGTGCCGTATGGCGACTGAGGGCTATCAGGTGGTATATACTCTCCAGGATAAGATGGTCCAAAGAGACGGTTGTAGACATGGCGAAAGTTGGGGCCTTGCTGTGTCACGGACTGTTCCCCCGGCTTCACACCTTTCAGTACTTCCTGGTTCTTATAAACAAGTGCAATCTTGGAGAAGTCCAGCACCTCGATCAAGCGAAGTCGCTGGTCAGGTCCATCAAAGCGTAGACGAAGACCGCTCGATGGAAGTTGCAAGGTTACAGGCTTGTTCAGGGGCTCTGCAGAGGAGTACGCAACATCAATAGCGGGGTATATCTGGGGATGGGCCTTGACGCGGCTTAGGACATTGTGAAGGGAGGCTCCGAGAGCTATGCAACACCGATTAGCCATGCCCAAGAGTAATGTGGTGACTCAACATGCTTATGAATCCCAACCCTTTCCCAGGGTAGATCTGAGCCTGCGGCGAAGGTCTGGAGGAAGTCATGTTGGGTTACGGCCGATTCTCATACTGCGGCGGCGGTGGGTGTTAGTAGTCGGTAGTATATATATGTCAAGAGTACAGTATGCTGGATGGACAAAGCACCATCCCGTAGCTTAGATTTACAAAAGAGCAGCGCCTTAAGCTGAATCAAGCTGATGCTTTGGAACACTGAACACTGTCAAAGAAGAGTTGCGACAGTCAGGAGGAGAGAAGCCGTGGGGGGAAGGCGATGAACGCATAGGATCGATCATGTGAGAGGGGGGAATGACGGGGCCGGCACGTGGGCGGTGTGGCCGGTTTGTTTACGTTTTCCGTTTTGAGAATCCCGCATCAACATCGGTAAATACTCCAACCTCGACCTCCTTATCCGACATCCCCCACAGTCGCCGCCAATTTTGTCGCCTTATGTTGATCAATTAATCTGTGATTTTGCGGCATCATTGCTCACTGCATTGAAGCGACACGATACCTGTTACTCTTTTTTCTATAGTCCACTATGGCCGGCCCACAACGGCCTGCCTCTGGGCTGCCAACAAGACGTACGACAACTACAGCTACACGCCCAGCAACACGCCCATCGACGCGACGAGCGGGGTCAACGGTGCCCTCTTCGACCAGAGCCAACTCTCCAGCAGTTATTGCGAAAGCGCCCCCTAGTAGCTCGCGCGCGGTGAAATCGCCGACCGAATCATCCACCACCAGTCTTATTGCGAAACGCAAAGAAAGAGATTATGAACGTGAAATCAACGAAGACACCAGTATCCACGTTGTGGTAAGATGTCGCGGCCGCAATGACAGGGAGATCCAGGAAAAGAGCGGAGTCGTCGTCTCAACTCCTGAAGGAGTAAAAGGCAAATGCGTTGAATTATCTATGGGCCCAAATGCCTTGTCCAACAAAGCCTACACATTTGACAAGGTCTTCTCAGCAGCTGCCGATCAGGTGACAGTGTATGAAGATGTTGTGTTACCTATTGTTAACGAAATGCTTGCTGGATACAATTGCACAATCTTCGCTTACGGACAGACGGGAACCGGAAAGACTTACACAATGTCAGGCGACATGACGGATACCCTGGGCATACTATCAGACAATGCTGGTATTATCCCGCGTGTGCTCTACTCACTCTTCCACAAGCTCCAAGAAACAGAGAGCACGGTGAAGTGTTCTTTCATCGAACTATACAATGAAGAGCTTCGCGATCTGCTAGCGTACGAGGATAACTCGAAACTCAAAATCTATGAAAACGAGTCGAAGAAGGGCCATGGAAGCACGCTTGTTCAGGGTATGGAGGAAACATTTATCGACTCAGCGTCGGCTGGAATAAAGCTGCTCCAGGAGGGAAGTCACAAGCGGCAAGTAGCAGCAACAAAATGCAACGACCTGAGTTCCCGGAGTCACACTGTTTTCACTATCACCGTCCTTACGAAACGAATTACAGAGTCCGGCGACGAGCATATCAGCCACGGAAAGCTGAATTTGGTCGATCTGGCTGGTAGTGAGAATATCCAGCGCAGCGGTGCTGAAAACAAGCGTGCGACCGAAGCTGGTCTAATCAACAAGAGCTTGCTCACTTTGGGTCGTGTGATCAACGCCTTGGTCGACAAAAGCCCCCATATCCCATATCGAGAATCCAAGCTTACCCGCCTGCTGCAAGACTCTCTCGGAGGACGAACAAAGACATGCATCATTGCTACGGTCTCACCATCCCGCAGTAACCTGGAGGAAACTATTTCCACGCTGGATTATGCATTTAGAGCGAAGAATATTCGCAACAAGCCACAGATCAACTCAACGATGCCGAAGAAGACGCTCATTCGTGAATTCACAGCAGAGATTGAGAAGTTGAAGGGAGAGCTTATTGCTACGCGACACCGAAATGGCGTGTATATGAGCGTCGATTCCTGGGAAGAGATGCATATGGAGAGCGAATCACGAAGGATCGTCAATGAGGAACAGCGTGCAAAGATTGAGTCCATGGAATCGAGCTTGCGACACAAGGTTCAGGAGCTTTTCACGCTCACCAGCAATTTCAATGATCTGAAGAAGGACAATGAAGAAACACGTGCTGCTCTTGCTAATACCAATGATGTGCTCGAGCAAACTGAGATTGTTCTCAAGGACACCAAAGCTCAGCTTGAGGAAGAGGAAATGCTGCGCAAAGCGCACGAGGAGACAGAAACAAAACTTCGCGATATCGGCGCAGGTCTTCTATCTACTTTGGATACGACGGTGGAAGACATCAGTGGCCTGCACGCCAAGATACAACGCAAGACTGACCTGGATGCCACCAACAAGCGGGCCTGGCAGGTGTCTACTGCGGAAGTGTCCAATGTCACTACGGTGATTGATTCCAAGGTTGAGGCGTTCCAGGAGCAACATTGCGAGCTTGTGGAGGCTATGTCCGAAAAGATCAACGAATTTGTCACACGTGAACTCGCCAATATTGAATCGAACCAGTCGCAATTGCTTCAATCGGCAGGCCTCTTCGATAAGGCGGAACGTGAGGCGAATTCTCAGACCACGGGCGCCCATGATGAGATGAACGAAGTCCTCGAGGAGATTAAGGACCTACGCGAGGAAGTTAAGCGTAAGGTTGGCGAAGGATTGAATGGTCTCTCAGCTGCAGCTGCTCGCATTTCCAAGGAGGTTATCGGCGAGTTCTCCGAGTTCCACGCTCAACTGCATTCTTCTTACAGTGCTCTTGGCAAGGATTTGAAGACCGTGTTCGAGGATATGGTCACGCATCTCAACGGGCAAAAAGCAGAGATCAATAAGTTGCGATTGGAGCTCCAGGAGGCTAATACCAAGGCGGTTGAGGCCAACCGTAGGGCATCTTCACACTTGGCACAGACCCTTGAGGAAGAAAGTGCCAATGCTGAAGCTGAGCGTGACCTTTTGATGTCGCAGATGAAGGCTTTGATTGAAGAGTCCCGCCAGAGGCAGTTTGGCCGCTTGAAGGGTAGAGTGGAGACAATGCGCACAGATCTTACATCTTCTGGAGACTTCCTGGAGCATGCCACTGCGCAGTATGACCGCCATGTTGACGAGTGGGTGTTCAAGTCGGAACAATTTGCCAAGGATGTCACTGCATCGAAAGACGACATTAGGTCAAGGATGCAAAGTGACTGGGAGGTAAGTTTTGCTCTCTGACTACTTGTGCACACTTATACTAATATTGTAGGTCTTCGATCAACGTAATGCTTCTATCCAAAAGGTCACAGAGTCGGTCCACGAGGAGACGGTCCGTATTGTTGATGCTCAGGTGAACAACATGAGCAAACAAATGGAAGCACTGGATGATTTCGTCGCCAAGGCTCGCTCGCAGAATGGCCGTTACCGTGACGCCCATCTTTCAAGCCTGCGGAACATGTCATCCAATGTCCACCAGTCATATGATTCTGTAAACACACAGTTCACAGAGCTTGGTGGCCGTCTAAGTGAGCTACAAGAGGATGCAATTCAGCAACAACTCAACCTGCAAGAGTCGACGATGCCACTGTCGGATGAAGTCCGCAAACCATTGACCGATCTTCGGGAGAACATCAGGAACCGAGCCTTCGAGGAGTATGTCTCCACTGGCGTAACTCCCAGGAAGCGCGCCTACGACTATCCGTCTGACCTACCGCGGACTGAAGGCCATGATTGCTTGAAAACCCGGATGAGAACGTCCAGACAGTTCACAGCACTGCCATTCAGCGGCGAAGATCAGCTTCCCACCCTCGACAGCTCTCCTGGAACTCCCCCATCTAAAGGGTTCGTTTTCAACGACACCTCGGAAGAGGTAGGATCTTTACCACCCAAAACCGCGGTTACTCCTTCCAACACGGGCCTTAGGGAAGTCGATGCAAACGTCGTAAAACCGCGCGCATCTAGCGCTGGAGACCGCAAATCATCTACTGCCGGCACGGAGACCCCTCGGACTACTATGGACCTCACACCGGAAACCGAGGACACCGACCAACCACCTGCGAAAAGACGCTGCTCCAATCTCACCTCTACGGATAGCAAGCTCTCGCAGAAGAAGCTGACGAGGAAGATGGCTGGGATGCTGGAGGGACCGGAAAACGTTCCTCCTCCTTCCAGCGCTAGAAGGCTGAGAAACCAGCCCTTCAATTAGTGTCACGTGCTTGACTCTTCTTTTGTTTTGCATTGTGCATGAATATTAAAATGTCTCGCTTGGTTGTGGCAGGCGTTATGGGATACCCTAATACCCTGGGATTTGTCCATTTTGAAGAACGACAGGTTGTTTGATGTCGTATTTTGACTGGATGTTTAGAGACGGACACTGACTGGGTGCTTGTTTTGAATGCGGAATGGGTGATGCTTTGAAACTTTGCAATATGGTGTTTGGGAGTTTGTGTTACCATTGTTTCTGGTATAGATACCTCGTCTGCTACAACAGAGATTAGCCAATTGTGGCTGTTTGAATGCGTCATAATTTCTGCTCAACACTAGACCATAGGATGTAGTATGTAGCGTGGTGGGTGCCTATAAGCAGTGCATATAAAGTTTGCTACACTGCATGGTTCCATTAACCAGTCCGGACATCTACACTTGCCAGCTCAACTTTCTGCAGACTGTTCCTCATTCTCCCCACCACCCTCAACACGAGTCTCGGCTTCGATCGGCTCCTCAGTGTTATCCGCAGGAGCACCCTCGACATCCCCTTCATGCAGTCCTACATCACCCTCCACTTCCTCTTCCGCATCATCCATCTGCTCCTCCGCACCAATGACTTGTCTCAGCTCCGATAACCGCTTCGCGAACTGATCCATCATATCTTCCAACCGCTGACTACTCCTCTCTCTATCTTTGTCTTTCCCCGGCATATTCATAGGCAGTCCTGCCGTACCCTTAATCTTAAGCATCAGACTCCCGTTTGGCGGCTGTCCTCCAGACGAGTTATTAGTATTGTTATCCTCAAAGGTAGGCGCCGAAACCAGTTGCGTGTTCAAAACCTGCCATGCTGGGGATAAACTGTGTGCGGAGGTCACGGTGTATTTATGCGCCGATGATTGCTGTTGCTGTTGCTGTTGCTGTTGCTGTTGCTGTTGCTGTTGCTGTTGCTGTTGCTGTTGTTGTGGAAGCGGAGCTCCTGTTCCTTGGGCTTCGTGAGCGCTGGCCGCGCCGCCGCCGTCGGTGTTTGGGACTGTCGTCTCGGGATGTGTACCATCTGGCGAGGCGTAGTCTATATCGAGGATCACGTAGTTATCGCGAACACCTGGGATAGGGTCCGGAAGGAGGGATTCCTTCCTCTGGTGGGCGTATTCATCGTCTTCCGGGTATGTGCCTTGTTCACCACCGTCTTGACGATTGTGGTCTTGTGTGGGTTTGGATTTACCCTTTCCGTTGGCTGCGAAAAGGTCGGGCTCGGATTCTAGGGCGCGTAAAGCTGCCTCGGTCACGATGTCTGTGTCATCGTCGGAGAAGATGTAGTGTACTGTGGGGTGGTGGTATTCGGAGGAGTTGGCGTCTTCGATTAAGGTGAAGAAGGGTTGGAAGGTGGTGTGCGATGGGGTGGTTGTTGATGTTGTCTCGTGGGGTTTTTCATGCTCGGTAGGGGCGTGCACTTGTGGGACTGATGCTGGAGCTGGTGCAGGTGCAGCTTCGTGGGAGTCGTGCTCCTCCGGAATGTCGGTGACTTGTTGGGCGGTGCCGGGCCGATCGATGATGCTCTGGGGGCGAGATCCTGAGGTGCGGCGGACTGATTGGCGGGAGGGTGAGGAGGATAAGGAAGATGGGGAGGTGTGTTTGGGAAGAGACATGTCTGGGGGGGAAGCTACATGGTTAGAATGGAGTGATGGAGAGGGAGGATGGGAAGTGAGAGCGTGGCAGGGCCGGTACCTGAGATAGTAGTACTACTAACTTATCTGGGGAACTACTTTAGTCTTAGTCTTACTCTTACCAGGAAGTTGACTTGCCGCATTCGTCGTGGATCATCTGCTGCCTTATCGATAGCGTCAGGTGACCCGATCGGCGGTAAACAGAGTTGTTTATTGTGCACGGATGTTGGAGTACCTGTGCTCAAGAATATATATATAGACAAATACTAGTATACTAATAGCTCTATGCTAGAAGTGAAATACAGTCGCAGGGTATCATAATTTGCAAGGAGCCACCAACGCCTTCAACAGTCCACTTAGGTTGTCGAGTACTGAGGTTGCTATTCATCTTCCTCGTCGTTTTGCTTCCATTCGAATTCTGCAGCTAGATTAGCAGTCATACTTAAATGCAGGGGTATGAATGACATACTCTGTCTGCACATCGGACAGAGTCCCTTGGAGGACTCTTGCTGAATCCAGGTCATGAGGCAGTGCTGGGTTGGCTAATGTTAGTGTTTCGTCTTCACGATGAGAACATCAAGATCCACAATCGCACCATATGAAAGGAGTGACCACACTTTCCCAGCACTGTGAAAATTTCCTCGTTAATAACTATGCAGTGTGAAAAAAAGGGAGTACTGTTGACATACATAGCGAGCAATCATCACCTGGGAATTTACAGGTCGGACATGTGCCATCGAACTGAACCCGACAAATACCACACACTTCATCGTCGGGCATATCCCAGCGCCAAGTAGCAACGGCGTTCCACTCTTTAATGGTGACCTTCATGGCTGAGGATGATTGATTGGATTGCAATGGGGGGATCTCGTTTAGTGTCGGGAGGAAGGGGAGGTTAAGGGAAGGAGTGGTTGGAAGGGAAGTGGACCGGGCGATAAGCGGACAGGCTTTCCCGAAATTCACATGGTCACCTCCGCATTTGCGAGGAGAAAGACGGACTGATAGCGAAGCTCTCCCGTCATTGTCCATTGATCTTGCGCTTCCCACACTATTCCTCTTCCTTTCCTTCCCCCCCTCATTCAACTTTCCGGACCTGCAGGTGGGTTAATCAGACACCACGGTCTGAGCGGAATGTAAATAATCCTTGAACATTTTCTCTCATATTTACTGCATCTGCGCCCCCCCGCCTCGCAACATGGCGTTTGCAACTCTTCGGAATTCCATCCCTTCACCGACTCGCCTATTTCGGTCCACCATGTCCACGGTAAACCAATGTCGCCAGTTCTCTTTCAACTCATATTTGATCACCCCCAAGGAGCTTGATTCCGCCCTCAAGAAGAACCCGCGCACGAAGATCTCCACCTCTCCTCGTGTGGTACCGCTATGCGCGGCCTGGTTCATGCCGAACGACCCCGAGGGTCGCAAAGGAATTGACATCTTCCGCAAGCATCGCATCCCCGAGGCTCGCTTCTTTGACCTAGACGGAGTCAAGGACCATGACTCGCCCTACCCGCACATGCTTCCTACCGCCGAAACGTTTGCCGAAGCAATGAGTGAGCTTGGCATTCGCCGCGACGACGAGGTGGTGGTCTACGACACCGAGGAGCTGGGCATTTTCAGCGCTCCCCGCGTCGGATGGACCCTTCGGGTCTTTGGACACCCTCGAGTTCATCTACTCAATAACTACAGGCTGTGGGTTCGCGAAGGATACCCGACGGAGACGGGTGAGCCCTCCCAGCCGGAGCGGACCAACTACCCCGTACCTACGTATGATTCGAAACTCGTGATCCCTTACCGGGAGCTTAAAGAGATCGCCAAGGAGCATAGAAAGGAGGGCGCAAAGGAAGTGGAGATCCTGGACGCACGCTCGTACGGCCGCTGGGCAGGAACCGATCCGGAGCCACGTCCGGGCCTGTCGTCGGGCCATATTCCTGGCTCCCAAAGCTTAGCTTTTCAACAACTGCTGGACCCGGAGACCAAGACTTATCTCCCGGGGCCAGAGCTACGCAAGATCTTCGAAGGCAAGGATATTGATGAGTCCAAGTCCATCATCAGCTCTTGTGGCACCGGTGTGACAGCGACTATCATTGAGACGGCACTAGGCGAAGCGGAGTTCGGAGAGCCCAACCTACGGAGGGTATACGATGGCAGCTGGACGTAAGTTCTTTTCCGATCCCTGACTTTCTACAAAGGTTCGGTGGCTGACAATGGTGACAGTGAGTGGGCACAACGTGTCAAGCCCGAGGAGGGTCTCATCAAGAAGGCAACGTAGAGACGGGAGAAAGGACAGCTGACGTTGGTTTGAAGGCGAGGAGATTGGATTGGCCTGATGATCGTCGGGTCTTGTATGACATAGCGTTTTCCCCTCCATCTCGATTCCAGCAACCGCAATTATACCATACCCGATAGAGATCGAACCATCTAGAAGTACGCGGGAAATCCCAAATAAGATAAGCGTGTAGCGATGAGTAAAGGTGATGATAACACCCGGGCGGCCATTGAGTCACTGGGGTATGGTAGCGGCGTGTTATGAGGGGAACAATAGTGGAGGAGAATATATGATGATGACAGGAAAATCGGTCGAATCCGTTTGGCGCTTAGTCAGGCCCCAGGCGAATCCCGCGGCTTTCAGTTGATCCGCTGATGGATTCATTCCTCGCTCACCATCTCGCCTCGATTCTTTTCCATCCACGATCGCTGATTTAAGACCCAAAATGCTGCAGATGATCTTCCCTAGTGAGCGAGGTTTTCATTGTAAGTGATTCATTCCTTCAATCTGGCATCTGGCTGGCGGTCGGGCTGTGAATGGCCGTGGTTCTGGTCCTCGAACCAGCGCCCCCACATTCCCAGGCCTCCGCCTCCATTAATCCCAATCAATCCAAACCTCCCTCGCGGGCTTCAGCACCACGCTAACCACGCCTGCGGCTCGGTCGCAGTCGTCCAAGCAAGCTGTTCGGTCTAGGGCCCTTGTGGCTTTCCAGTCTTTTACCCTTCAACTACGCGACCGGTCCTGTCGACCTTTCTCAGCCAGCCATGTCGACCGGACGCAAGGTCTTCCACTGTGCCGTGGACGAGACGGCGTTAACCACCAATATCAGCGAAATCAAAAAATGGACCACGAACGGCGCCATCACTCTTATCGTTCCTCTCTACAGTGAGTGACTCGATGACACGCCAGTCGTATCTGCTGACCGATACCTCTCTAGCCCTTGAACGCCTCCATGCCTTGAAGAGAGCCGGATCCCAAGTCGCCATCAATGCCCGAGAGGCCGTCCGTTTCCTCGACCGTGTTACCTCCGGCAAAGATAACATTTCCGCCGAACGAGTCATCCTGCAGGGTCCCATGGAGCAATATGAGAACTGGACCGAGGCGGAGAAGTTCTTCCTTCCGGAGTTCGAGGAGGAACCCGAAGCCAACGGAGTTCTTCCGGGCGACCAGATGGCGCAGCGGAATCGCGAGGATAAATCCAAAGATACGAAGAAGAACGGCGCCGCTCCCGACGATCTGTCCCAGATGCTTCTCAACAAGTTGAATTTCAAGAAAGAATCCGATGCGGTCTCGATCACGTCAAACGGCACTCACAGCGCCCCTGCTTCCCGACCGTCCTCCAGGAGCTCCCGGACCAGTCCCGAGTGTGCGAATTCGCATGTTGTCAATGGCGTCGGCAAGGATGCGAAAAAGAAGCCGGAGAGTGGACACCGTCGTTCTGCGTCTGGGTCCACTATTCCCACGGTTCCTTTGATGCTCAGACCGCTGCTCAGCGCCCTCTTGTGGCGGTTGCACAGCGGCCCTGATGCAGCTAACGCGGCAAAAACATGCATTCTCATTACGAACGATCGGCCTACCCAGGTCTGGGCGCAGAAATTCGGCATCGGAGTCAAGAACATTCATCAGCTGCGGACATCCATCCAGTACGAGGAGCGGGAATACAAGAACCGGTGCAAATACGTGGAGAAGACCCAGACGACCACCGCAGAGCCAAAGTCTCTTCTTTCCTACGAAGATGAGAGCGACGAGGATGAGCTTGTCTTCGTCCCCCGCGGTCGCGGCAAAGGATCCACTCGAGGAGGTGGCTCGCGCGGCGGCACTACTCGCAAGGCCGCTGCATTCAAGTCTGTCGCCCCTCCGGTGGAGGCTACTATGGAGATTCCTACGCAGCCAATCGACCCCAACTCGTTCAGCCGATCGCTGGGTGTGACGAAGCAGCAGCAGCAGCCCACGGTTGATCTGAGCACCCAGTCCGGGGCCGCACGTGGCATGGCGGGGGCATCTCGGAACTATTCGAACAGCTGCCGTGGTGGTTCTCGGGGTCCTTCGCGTGGTAGCAGCCGCGGCCGTGGCAAGCTCTGGGTTCCTTGACCAATGGTCGGGTCCGTCAGTCTGTGCAGATGGACGGATGATTATTTCTCAAACTTGAAATAGACCATTGTGGTTGTTACACGAAGCAGAAAGGATATGTTCTGCCATTCCCGGGCTGCCTAAGGTCAGACTTGTTGTCGGATGCGACTGGCTACATTGATGGGCGACAGGTCCTGGACAGACGGCATGGATGCGAAAATGCGGTAGACGAGAGGATTCGGATACGGGACAGTTTCGATCCAGGATGGCCATCGTCGGGGTGAACTCTCTGGGCGTCGCTTAGGCTGCGAGAGGCGTAGTAGATGCTGGGTCCTCATATGGCGTTGCTTTCATTCCTTCGGACTTCCGAGGGAAGAAATGGAGCACATCTTTTCTCCTAGCCACGTTGTGGTGGGCAATTCCCAGGCCGCTTTTCGACATTCTACTCTGCAGTTACAAAACAGATATAGCAGTCATTCTTTGCGTTACTCTTTGTTGGACATGTTTTCGATTGCTACGGAGAACAATTGGAGGGGGAAACAGATTGGCGATGTGACCGAGCTACTTGCGACTTGCTACTTAGCTAACTGTTAACTATCCAGTGTGACTAGAATGCAACAGTGACCGATTCTGAATCCTGAATGTTGATGTTGTAGTGAGAATGAGAATGGTAGGTGGTAATGAAGTCAGGTGTGATGACATCGTCCAGTGGGCCTCCTCGGCGCCAGTCCCGTGGATTCGTCCTCCGCACGCATCACTTGACCTCCCCTCTTAATCCCCTAGACAACCAGCCTTCTTTCTATTCTTTATCCCAGTCACACCACTCTTTCCACTTACTGTATATACCCAGCCATCTTCCATACCTGCCCAGCGTTCACAACCACCCTAGCATACTACTACTCATCCCACCCATCTAAGCTCCAACAAGTCTACCCCGCAATGGACCTCAACACTACTACTACAGCTACCTCCATCGACGAGACCCCTCTCTCCGCATCTCCCGAACGTCGCAGTTCCCTGGAGAAGCATCTCCAGCGGCGTCCCGACGTGCAGGATCTCAAAGACAGACATATCCTGCTCGATACGAATGTTGCTCCGTACGCTGTCCCCTTCCATCCATCTATACATACAATCTATACAAGAAGATTCCTAACAGAGGATAGCTCCCTCCAAGCAACCCGCCAAGAACTCGCCCGCCAACGCACCACAGACGCCTTGAAGAAACATCTTGAACATCGACCGGAGAGGGAGGAGTTGGTTGAGAGTATGTCCACCTTACGATATACTATATATACATCTTTCAAAGATATGGGTATGGATATGGCTGACTGCTTGATGATTGATGCTAGGAAACATCCTCCCCACCACCCACGCCGCCCCCGCACTGCAGGCCAATGCTCGTGAGCTCGAGAAACATATGTTGGCTGATCACCTCGACCATAAGATTCAGAATCGGCCGAATCCCGAGGATTTGATCTCGCAGGGCATTTTGACGGAGGATGAGGATCCGAGGTTTCCGGCTGTTTAGACTGTTTTAACTGGTTTAGGGGAGGTGGTATGATTGATTATGATGATGTTGATGATGGATGGGTAATGGGTGGATGGATATGGTGTTTGGTGTTTTCACTTCATTTGATTTGGTTTGATTTGAGTGCTTCTGATTTATGATGGTTGTTTTCTGCAGATATTGAGTATTTAGTATACTCGTACATGATTGATGAGGTAATGGTCATGCAATGTTTATTTTCATGATACTGTTAGTTCCTTGATATGCATGTACATCGTACAACATCCGTCGTTCCCCCAAATCTCCTGTCACCCAGGATGAAACTAAGATAGATACCACCACCACTCAATACTCATCCTCTCCACCTCCACCACCAACCACCAAATCCGGCCTCCACCCCTTCGGTCTCTCCCTCCCCCTAACCAAAATTCCATACGCCGCGCGTTCCACCTTCTCCACACTCCCCTGCATAACATCCACCTTCTTCCCCATATCCCTCAACATAACCCCGCGATGTCTGCCCGGCACACTCAACCCCTCAAACCCGCACCTCATCTCCCTTAAATCGACCACAATGCCCTTTTGCTCCTCGCCTAGCCCTCCCTCCTCACCTTCGGACGTACTTCCCGCGGACAACCCCGTCACCGCAAACCGCATCATCTCGCCCGTCAAATCAAACAACCCAAGCAGATAATCCTCCTCCGTGACAAGAATCCCCGCAGGGAGATGCTTCCGCACTTCTTCGAGGGTGATTAGGGATTGTGTGGTGAGGTAGTGGTGGAAGGATATGGCTTCGATAAATTCTTGGATCGCCGGGCTGAGTTGGCGCATGTATCGGTGCGTGTTGGGCGCGGGGGTTAGGTCCGGGAGGAGCGAGGTGAAGTGCGTGGTTATTTGTGCGAAGCGCGTGGTGGTTTCTTTGGTTAGGTTGGCGGGGAGGGGGTGGTTGAGGGTTCGGATACTATTATGTTGATTATGTGTTAGTGGTCGTGGTGTTGGTGTTGGTGGGGGGAATTGGGGATTGGGGCATACCGCTGCAACGCGAAGATTATCTTCTTGCTGAGGGCGGTGATGTCCCGACTGGCTTTTATTATGCGTTCGCGTCGGTCGTGGTGCTCGTCGAGCTCGTCGCGGAACGTGGTAAACATGGGAATGAAGGGGTTGGGTTGCTGCTGCTCCTGCTGTTGCTGTTCGGGTTGCTGGGGTTGGTCTGTGGTGGATGAGTCTGCCATGGTGGGTGGTTGTGGTTGGGTGCTTGTTGATAGGGTGGTGGTGTTGGGTGATGGTTGTCCGTCCCAAGTGCGTTTTGTTCCGGCCATGGGATGAGGTCAATGTGTGGTGGCTGTGGTGGTGTGTTGGTGGAAGGGTAGAGGGGTGAATTGATGCAACGGAATCAAACTGGGAGAGAAGATGTCATTATTGGCGCGGGGCTTTACTGTTTTGGGGTGATCGATGTGTTATCTTATCTGATCGGATCAGAGATGAATTGGGGTACGAGATTCAGTATGGTTATTATTCATCTCTACAAATGCATTCATAGCAGAGTCAATTCAATATCTACTGTAATAAAACCTATTGGAACAGTTCTTATGATAGCACTCAAATAAGCATATCTGGAGTCCATCATGCCCTCTCAACATGCTCCACCCCCAACTTTGCATCCTCTCTCTCCACCCGAACGGCCTCACTCGACGGATAAGCCACCCGATACACCGTATACCAAGGCCGCTGAAACAGACTATCCAGCGCCTCCAGCGACCGCCCAGTCGTGTCCTATGCCCGATTAGCCTCATCCCATCTACCCCAATAGAAAATGGCATACTCACCGGCATAGCAAAAAACACATACACCAGCCCAATCACACAAATACAACCAAAGAACAGAAACGCGCCCCAGCGATGCGTAGCAGCCAGCAAACTCGGCATAGCCCTCGAACACCCAAAATAAAACGCCCAGTGGAAAGCCATCGAAATGGACACATTCAATGACCGGATTCTAATCGGGAAAACCTCCGACCCGATAAGATACGGAATCCCGAACCACCCAATACTCCATGCCACGGCGTGGATGTAAATAGCCACTATCGCTGCAGTCGATGCGCGCGAGGCACTGGGGGTATTGCTGATTTGGGTTGCAGTCATGTCCTTCGTGGCGCCGAGGTAGGCTCCCACGTACACTAGTGTGACTATTTGTAGGGAGATGCCTGTAATCAGTGATCGACGACGGCCGATGAAGTCAACGATGAACAGGGCAAACGCGAGGGTACTGGCGAATTTTACCACGCCGTAGATTCCTGTCGCCAGGAAGGTCGACTCGTCGCCGGATATGCCCAGGTAGCCGAAGATCGTGGGCGAGTATTGCGTGATGGCGTTGGCTCCGGACCACTGGGACAGGAGGTTTGCCATGAAGATGAGGAAGAAGCGACGTCGGTTTTCGATTGGGATGAGTGTCTCTTTTAGGAGCTCCCATATGCTGGCTTCGCCGACTGATTCGGTTTCCAGGAGGAGTTGGGCGTCCATGCCTGCTAGCTCGGCTACTATTATAGGGTGGTCGAGGGGTAGGTGGCGGAGTTTGACGAGGTTCGTGGCAGCTTCGTGCCTTTTGCCTTTATAGAGTAGCCATCGGGGAGATTCGCAGCAGAGGAAGGACCCGACAAGCCATATTGTGGCCGGGAGGAGTTGCAACAGTGTAGGGAGCATCCACTGCTTATCACCGCCAGGGTAGCTTTTTGTCACGCCGTAGTTGATGAAGAAGCCGAATACAACGCCTAGCTGTTGACAAGCAGCGTGCTGCAGTGTAAGAAGACCTCTAATCGTTTTCGGTGCGATCTATGGCTGTTAGTCGGACGGACATCTCTCACAGTAGTTACTAAATCATCATGAATGCATACCTCTGAAATATATATAGGCGGCACAATCGTAAGCACGCCCAATCCCAAGCCCGCGATAAACCTCGAAGCATAAAGCCCTGACAGGTTCCCGTTGCATAGACCTTGCCCGAGAATTCCTGCGATATATATGAGCGTCGAAAGACGAAAAGTCCATCGTCGTCCGAATCGATCGTTGATTCGAGGGCACTGCAGCCACATTAGTATTACCAGAGCACGAACATAAATCGAAACCAACATACACCAAGACATCCAAAAACCGCACCAGCGGTAGTAATAGAGACAATCCATCCTTTCGTATTCGCATACTCGTCTTCCGACAAATGATCAATGCCGAACTTTGCCTTGAAATGCGGCTGCGTAACAAGCGATGCGATATTTCCTACCAGAACAGACAATCAATTAGCCCTCTACCATTCCCCACAGCCGAATTATATATATATCATACCTTCATCAAACCCCTTAGCCACACCAGCAAACGCAAACACACACGTACACATCAACACATAAGCATTGAACATGCCCTTCGGAGCATCCTGAATAGCCTTTCTCGTCTCAGTAATAAGACCCATCTTGACTTGAACCTTGAACACTCAATACCACAGATGGCAGGTTCCCCAGATCCCCAGAAAGCACGGGGTAACCCCGGATTCTTGCAAATTATAAGTAAACCCTCTCATCTCATCCCCATATTACTAGTAGCACTAGCCCACATCCAATCTAGCACTAACGCCGGGAAATGTCCGACGCGGATCGGATCCAGTCCTATTGCACGAAATGGCACTACTACGACTACTAGTCCTAATATATAAGCGAGACATTGCGGGGACCAACACCAACCAGCGACAGCAAACCCTCAGCCTTTACTGATTCCAATCCAATTAAAGAAGACTACTACTACTCTCACAATGAACTTCTATCCAGCCCCTCCAACCATTCAAGCCGAAATCTACACCCGCATCCCCCCCAACCTCCGCTGCACAGGCCAACCAACAGAGTGGCGCAGCGGCTCGGCACGCCCAGCATCAGATATCTTTCTCGAGGGGCCAGTGTATACCGCCAACGGCGATCTCTACATCGTAGATGTTCCCTACGGGAGAATTCTCAAGATAGATAAGAGCAAGAACGTGACGGAATGTATCCGCTACGATGGGGAACCCAACGGGCTCGTTGTTCGAGAAGATGGATGTTTGGTGATTGCGGATTATAAGCAGGTGAATACACCCCACCCCACACTCATTCAAAAGAATCGAAATGTTGATAATTGATGCAATCAGGGATTACTTCTTTTCAACCCGAAGACTCAATCTCTAACGCCCCTCCTGACCCGCCGGAACCTAGAACGCTTCAAAGGTCCCAACGACCTAATCATCTCCAGCAAGAACGAGATTTACTTCACGGACCAGGGCCAAACGGGGATGACGGATCCGTCCGGGTGCGTGTACCGGCTTTCCCCCAATGGGAAGCTAGATTGTCTTGTGTCGAACGGGATTTCTCCGAATGGGTTGGTATTGTCTCCCGATGAGCGGTTCTTGTATGTTGCTATGACGAGGCAGAATTCTGTGTGGAGGTTACCGTTGAATGCAGATGGGAGTACGTCGAAGGTAGGGCTGTTTTTCCAGTCGTTTGGGTGTGCGGGGCCTGATGGGTTGGCTGTGGATGAGGAGGGGAATTTGTTTGTATGTCATCCGAGTCTTGGGTGTGTGTTTGTGGTGGATAAGGAGGGGGTGCCGAAGGCGAGGATTGTTACTGCGAAGGATGGAGGGAAGAATTTGACGAATTGTACGTTTGGGGGTGAGGATGGGAGGACGTTGTTTATTACGGATAGCTTGGAGGGGAATGTGCAGGTCGTGAGGTGGCATTGTAGGGGGGTGGTTGGGTGGAGGGTTTTGAAGGCTAAGATATGATTTATGTATAGTAGTGGTCATAGACAGAAATGTAAGAATGTATCTATTAGATTGAAATATCACAGACTAGCTAGATATTGGTGCAAATTGTCAATCGCCGCAGTAGAACTCGCTAATTGTGCCCTCGAGGTGGCAGCTCCAATGTGCGGTGTACTGATCACATTCAGGTTCTCCCAGAGTTGGCCATATCTCTCATGACTGGGAGGTTCCTGTTCGTGGCAGTCTAGCCCAGCACCCCAGAGACGGCCTTCGGATAATGCCCTTGTGAGGTCCTGTTCATTGACAATCCCTCCCCGAGCCGCATTGATAAGGATGGCATCCGGCTTCATCATGCAGATCTTGTCGTAGGAAATCATGTCTCGTGTCTCCTTGGTCAGGGGGACATGGACCGAGAGGATATCTGCCCGAGTAATGACTTCATCGATGCTGCTGGCTCTGGTGTGCGGGATATGCGTCCATATATCCTCCGGCATATAAGCATCGTATGCGATGATGTCGGTCTGAAAGCCACCCCGAAATATCTCGGCAACAGTCCGTCCGATATTTCCCATGCCGATAATCCCGACAGTCTTTTGGTACAACGTCAGCCCGTTACATGTCTCCTTGGGGACTGGCTTTGACATTTGGCGAGTTGTAATGGACCGGATACCACGAGCAACCGACAGAGAAAGGGCAACGACCAGTTCGGCCACATCGCGTGCGTTCGCCCCAGGCGTGTTGAGGATCTTGATGCCTCTTTCTGCGCAGGCATTTTGGTCGATCTTGTCAATTCCTACTCCGTGCTTGCCAATCGCAATCAGATTCGGGCAACTGGCGACATCCTCGGCAGTAAGATAGGAACTTCGGATCAACAAAGCGCGCGCATTCTCTCTCCAATTTTGGAACTCTTCATCTTGAGGCTGGATAATATTGAATAGTGTTTTGGCATGTTCGATTGCCTTGGGAGGGAACGTGTCAAGAAGGTACACCGTTGGCTTATCCGCAACCGTTTGGCGGGAAGATAACAAATCGTCGTCTCTGCTGGGTGCCATCTTGAATTGAGAAAGAGTAGCGGCTTGTTATGAGTCTCTCAAACCAACTGTGTAATTGTTCTGATTGCATTGTTGGACACTCACTGCCATGATATATGTTCCAGTAGTACGGATTTCGTCCGGCGGGTATTCTCCGAAGGCAGTCTTTCCGGTCTGCAAGTCAACGAACTGGGCGACTACTTCGAAACGTACCTTCGATCATCACTCGAAGGGCGTGAGGGACTATTTCCGGTAACTCAATCACCTGCGCCTTTTTTGTCAGCTTTGCAGGGAGTCCGTCTTAAATACTTTTTGGCCAATAAATATTACTTACCATGTCTGCTGACTCCTGCAAGCACCAGAGCACTCTGCAAAGTGCTTTAAGTGCCGAAAATCTCTCTCCGAGAAGGGTCAAGAGAGAAGTACATTTGTTGAGAACACTGGCTGCATTCGGGACATCGGAAGCTGGCGACATATTCCCCAGGCAGATAAGAACCACGCCTGCAGAAAAGATATCGAAGGCATCAACGAATGATCCCTTGAAGCAGCCATCCTCCACCGCCAAATACTCATTACTGATATATTCACTACATGTGTTTATTATATCCTGCCGAATAGTATGTGTGGTCCCAAAAACCCTGGTTGCGTTTCGCTCAAATCCACTGATTTGCGCCAGGCAGACCATGGACCTACAGGTGAGCTGCCGTATTGTTCTGGAGGAAGTCGGTGGTATATTAGAACCCATCGCCCCCCTAGGTATATCTCTCCAGTAGGAGAAACTTCCGTAGTGGAAAATTGATTGCTGATGTGAAGAGCCTCGCATCTTAGATATTAATCGAGCGTACATGACAACGTACGCCGGAAAGTCGAGCGCGTCTGGTGGACTGTCTCCATGAGATGGAAGCTTTGATGATGTTAGCACACGCATCGAGCCAGTTTCTCAGACGTACCTGAAGCGTAACATCTTCATCTTCAATGCTGAATGGCCGGTCCATTGCGCAGCTAATAGTTCTGCAGGTGGTTAGACAATTTCTGTCAATGGTCAAAAGATACACACACCTATCAAGTATGTACAAGTTCCAAAATATGTTTCTTCTCCGATTGAGCTTTTGCTCCGGTATTCCGATGTCGGAAAGCGGCTCTTTATGGAACCTATACGATATGGCCTTCTTCATGGCGAGGCCAACAAGATGCCATGTGGATCCCCCCATCGAGGAGAACATTGAGTAAATGATCATCAATTGCATAGAATGCAACATGTTCAAGTCATCGTTACTGCCTAGGATAGTAGGGAAGCTCTGCATGGCCGCGCTGTGCAAACTGCTGGCGAACAGTTCGATGCCAGATTCGGGAGACAGCAGCATCCCAATAGCTGTTGCCATATACACGTTGAAATCCCTGAAGGCGGTATACGAAGTTGTATGAGACACATGGCTACTATCGAAGAACCCGTCACGATATTCCAGCATCTCACCCTCGTCAATGTAGGGGCAGAGGGCTTTGGTATGCCCAAAGAAACGGCCCGTACAATCAGCCACAACTTCTCTGGTAAGTGTAGGGGTCTGTCCCAACATGTTGCTGTACTTCGACTTTTGAGACAAAGGGCATGAAGCCTGTGTTGGGTCCTTCCCTGAAATAGCAAGGGAGGCTTTTATCATGTTTCCTATTGCTAGTTCCTGGGGAAATCCACTTGCCTCACCACGGGGCTCTGCCATAGCATTGCGGGACAAAAATTCAATCTCTCCCATAGCTGCCTGCACCGATCTTTCAGTGAGACTGGTTTGCTCCGTCAAAGGAGTGTCGTGAGAGGCTTGTGGGCTATCATGTGCAGCCTCTGTCGGGCCATTGGATGGCAGCGACGGCCTCCCATCGCTTGTGTTGGTTGATAAACGAGGTCGTCGACGCCGAGACTGATCGTCCAGATCTTCCGCCTTTCTTTTAAGCGTCTCAATGTAGCTGAATCATGTCAACATCAGCTCTGAAGCAGATCTGACGATAGTGAAGTCAGTGTATCCTTACTCTGGAAGCGCAGCATTGGAAAGTCCGCTTGCATCCTCTGTGGTGCCCCCCAACTGGACGCTTCGTGGACAACACTTGGCTTTTGCTTCAATGCAGGCTGTGCACCCCGGCAGCAACCTGTCACACTATTTGAACACCTTTAGTGAGAAAGATTATATTCGTGGGAAACATTTTCACCTTCTGCTTCCGTTTCCAGCATCTTTCACAGGCTTGGAGTCTCCGTTGTGCTGTGGGACTCTGAGGCGTAGGACTTGTCCGACGGCTTTCTTCCATGTTCAATGCCCAGACATGGAACTTCGGAGTACGTGAGATGCCATCACGCTACAATCGCGAGAAAGCCTGCGTGACCCTCGTGGGGTATGCTTGTCTTGGCTGCGGGGAAGCTGTGCGGCGGAGAATTTCCGAAACCCCACTGCGGGTGGATGGATCCTGCGGACATTGTCCGATGCGGAAGATGTATCCCTAATGGCAAAGGGAAAGACGTGACCTTGGTACTTGCAGAGTTAGCTCAAATGCAAGATGATACTGTACATGTAGTATGATTTTGCGAAGCAGTGATTCGCGCGCCGCCTGTAGACCTATGTTCCCTGAGTTACGGGGAAGGTGCAAGGCAAGGCAGGGCTAAGAAATGGCCCCTACCACAGGTAGCCGAGGCTATTCACTTCTCCGTAGTATTTCCCCACAACGTTCATGAAGCTCTTGCGAGGGGACATGCAGTAGCGAAACATAGTAAGACTGTAAATCCACTGGTCTGATCTTGGTGATGAAGATTGTGTGCTTCAGCAATTACCGGCATCATGGCCAATGGACATGAGGACAGGCAACTCCCACGACTTCCAGCCTGCCAGTCATGCTACACGAAGAAAGCCAAGGTAATCATCCCAATGGTTGAGAAACAAACTATACCGATATAAGCTATAGATCTGACAATTGGAGGGCGATAGTGTGATAATGCTCGTCCAAAATGCTCGCCTTGTATGAGGAACGGTCAGGTCTGTTTGACGGTTAGCCTGAATGGCAGTGAGCCGGTTTCGCGGGAGTAGGTATCCTCTGTTTAATTCAGAAATAATGATTGACAAGCCGAAGGTATATATATGAGCTGGAACAGAAGGTCCTAAGCCTTCAGACAGGGGTCATTGACATAGAACCCATGATGAATGATACAGAGGAACATTCATCGGCAGACGACAATAATCCGGGGCCCGCTCCCCATGGCCGCTTAGGTCACATTGTTGAAACCGCGGATGGATATAGCAATGATATGAGCCTTTCCCCGAACTACACCGAGGGTGCTGGGATTAGGTATTGGTGGACATTCCTTCGGAATCGTGATCCCTAGGCTGACAGTGACCAACAGCTTTATGAGTCTTCTATTCACCGATCCCCGATGGAGGGAGCAGAACCAGAAGCTTCTTCACAATCTATCCAAGAGAGCCACCATTCTAGAGACCAGTGTCCAGCAAAATTCACTGCCATCAGCTGAAGAGGCCTTGGTTGTCTTCGACAGTTAGTATGTGTCCCCCTTAATTGCAGGCATCATATCCACGCTGACGATCACAGCTTGGGAACATCTCATGTCCAGAACCCGTTCTTGCTGCGTCGATATGTGCAAGACCTATACCGAGCACTCTTCCCCGAAAGTCTGGAAGACCAACATGCACGTGCCAGTGTCGGTCAAACAACGGAGCACCAACTATTTCGGACATTCATGATACTTGCCATCGGCGCCATCCCACTCTACCGAGCCGGCAAGCACCAGTATCACCCTTACGGCTATTTTCTTTCCGCGTTGAAACACCTCGAAGAAGGCTTTCTCCTGAAAGGCTTGGAGTCCATTCAGGATCTGTTGCTCGTAAGCAGATTTGGCATATATTATCACATTGGTGCGGTGTCCTCGCAATAACAATGTCGTAACCACTACTGACTGTGTATGTAGGTACTTCTATATGGGAATTGATCCAACTTAGTACCAGAATGTGTATTGAGCAGGGTCTACATAAGTGTCGATCTCGAAAAAGCCCAGATGACCATCTGCTAGAGGAGCAACTGCGGAGACGGGTATTTTGGCAGTGTTATATGCTGGATCGATACACCTCTGTGATATTGGACCGCCCACCCGCGATAGCCGACAAAGACATCCAGATCGGGTTTCCGGCCGACGCAGATGACGAGGAGCTCGACTTGGCCGGGCAGTCTGGTGTATTTGCGGATATAGATTCCTTCTATCGCATAGGCACGGCACATCTGGATTCTATGCATACAACTGAGACCTCGGTGTTTCTCCTCTGCTTGCGACTACGTAAGATTACCTCAAAGATCCATACAAGATTTCAGCAAAAGGCCAAGGGGAGAGCTGAGCAGGAGATGTCACAAATTGAACTGGCCACAGCCAGCGGAACCATATATTTAGATCTTGACGAGCTACTGAATGAGCTAGAGAGTTGGAGGAACTCTGCGCCTGTCTTCTCCAACCCAAAATGCTTGTATGAAAGGCAGGAGTGGTACGATCTGCTCCTGATGCGAGAGCGATTACTTATTATCCGCAAAGCGATTGATCTCGTGCCTAAACGAAACAATGTGCCTCCGCAAGACCTCCTCAGCATCTGCCTTGAATTTTCCGTGGGGACTATTACTACTTTCTGTGCTATGTTCGACCAGGGGTTTGTGACATACACACGCAGTTACTTCCAGACTCTGTTCACTGCGGGATTATCTGTCATGTTTTGTGTTTCAGTTGTAGAGGACCTTGATTATCAGACCATAAAGAGTGCTTCTGAAGCTGTCAAGAAAGGCGAGAAAACATTGAAGCTCATGGTCCAGGAGCTTCCTGATGCGGTTCACTATGTCGCTCTATATGAAGCATTGCGGGCCGACATCTTGCGCAAGACAAAGAACCAACGACCAGATGCAGTGCACGGCGAGCAGCATATCCCATTTGATATCACTCATCAAAGTGGAAGCATACAATTCCTACTTGATGGTAGTGTGAATACTGAAAATGAACCTCCTGCACCCGTCAGTGAACACAACCCGCCGTGGCCCATTCTGACGCCCGATGCAAGTACGAACGAAGCCCATTTGATACAGTTGCAAGAAGCAGCCATTGAGAACCAACAATTATCATGGGACATATTTGGGGACAACGTCTTCTGGAGCATGGAGGCCGGCATGTTAGGGGAGTACGTGTACGGGTCGTCAGCTGCGGGTCACTTCCTCGACATATGAAAATCAATATATAACCACAATTAAATACAAACAAGCCATATATCTACACCCTCTCCAACCTCACATTGATATCCTCATACTTCTGACTCAACTGCCTCATCCCCGCCTGCACCATCGCCCCATCCTGTCCACCCAACGACCACGTCGCCCCCAACTTAAACCACATCTCCAAAAGATCCAGTCTCCCCGGAATCCCCCCAATACCCACAGGCTTTTCAACATCCACACAAGCCTTAATAACCCTCTTCACCGCATCCTGATACTCAGCAGTATCATAACCCCCGGGAATCCCCATATCCGAACAGAGATCATTCGAACCAATCAAAATCCCATCCACCCCCTCAACAGCCACAATCTCCTCCACAATATCCACCGCCCCAGGCGTCTCAATCATCGGAATCAGCATCGTCTGCTCATTCAACACCGCATTCTGCACCTTCGTAGACACATGCCGGAACCCGAACGCCGGCTGGTTATTCGTGCAGCCGCGCTTTCCCAGGGGAGCGTACTTTCCATGCTGGACTAATTCCTTCACCTCTTCGACGGACTCCACGTGGGGAATCACCACGGCGGAGGCGCCTGCGTCGAGGATGCGACTGATATGGAAGTGCGACTTGGAAGGCGAGCGCACGACGGGCGAGATGCCTGCGCAGTGGCAGGCGAGAATTAGTTGCGAGACAGTGCGCATGTCATGCGCGGAGTGCTCCATGTCGATGAAGATGGCGTGGATAGAGGTCGTTTTGCAGAGGAGGGGGAGTTCATTGGTTGTTAGGTATTTGGCTGTTAGGAGGGGGGTTATTTGTCCGGAGAGGATGCGCGTCCGGAAAGGGTTGGAAATGCTGGTGGTTTGGGGGTCGGATTGGGTCATTTTGGTTATAGTTTGGATGAATGTAGATGGTGATTGACTTTAGATGTAATTGGAAAAGATTGTTCTTTGATTAATTGAGATAGTCTGGCTGAACTGAGTTTATACTGTTACTTATATATTGATGTTAATCGCTAAGATCGAAAGTATATTTTCTTGTCTAATTTAGCAATCCGGAGAATATCCGGTTGCTGGACGATGAGTCTATAGCTTCATCCGGAACTTCTCCTACAGCGCGGAAAATGTCCATCCCCACACATATGAACAGCCCAGAGCCATAGGTACTTACTCTAGTGCTAAGACAGGATCAAAATGAGTCATAACAGCAATATACTGAACAATTGATGTGAAGAAACAGAGTGAGTCATAAGTCAATATACCAAACAATAAATGTCACCCACTCCCTCATCCCAATTCAGCATCAATCACTGCTATATCCCACAATACCAACCACCCGCCCAGGCAACTCTACAATTACCCATCTCATCCCTTCTCACCACCCCATCACCACCAGAAGCATACCTCCACCCTGCCTAAGTAACAAACCTCCACCCAGACCCATTCCCCTCCACCTCCTCCCTCTCCAGCTCCCTATTCCTCCTGACACACCACCACCTCGTCCCCAAGCAAAGCAACACCGTAAGTCCACACCCCGCAATAATAATCCCCCCTCCAGTCTCATACCTCGGCTCCTGCGACGTGAGGAAGAAGTACGGCGTGAACCAATGCGAGACGGACGACACGCAATTCGCGATGGCGACGAGCGCGGCTCGTTTCGTGCGTGGGCGCGGAACGACGCTGGTTTCCCAGGATATTTGGATCTGAGTTATTGATTAGTCTGGGTGATGGGAGCTCTAGTTTGAGTGGGTAGACAGTGGTGGGTTATCTTACGTTCAGGGCGACGAATGGTCCAGTACAGAGTAAGACGAAGCTGAAGTATCGTGCTCCGATGTTCAAGGTTGAAATCATGATCACTGTTCCGGCAAGGGTGATGAGCATGGGTATCACGATGTGCCAGCAGTGCTTGAGGAATCGGCCACAGGACCATGAGAGGACCAAGGTGGCGATGTAGGCTATTACCCATGGCGGAGCTTGGACGAGGTAGGTTTCGACTTCGGAGAAGTTGAGGGTTGCGACGATCTGTAGTCACTATTATTAGCACGATGTATAATCTGAGAGTAAAAGGTTGATACACACCGAAGGAAAGAAATCCTTGAACGACTGCGCAATAATGAGGGCGAAATGCATTGCCGAGAACAACCATGTAAAGGGATCCTTAACGGCAAGCCACACACCCGTCCAGCGACCACCCTCATCATCTTCGTGGATACCGCCCGCTGAGACGAACTGTCTATACTTTGCCATTTCAGCCTCCTCTTCACTGAACCATCGTCGACTAGTATTATCGGGGAAGTTCGGGAGGAACCAGAACGCAATCAAGGCGACAAGGATACTGACAATCCCTTCTAATAGGATAAACCACTGCCAGGCTCGGAGGTGTGCGATGCCGTCCATATTCGTGAGAATGGCTGCGGCGAGGAGTCCAGAGAATACATTGGATATGATGTTTCCCGCGTGCCAGATGCCCATCCGTAATGGAGATTCTTGCTTCGTGTACCAGGACGAGGTCATTAGGGAGACAGCGGGGATGAAGGGCCCTTCTGTGACGCCAACGAGGAATCGGCAGAGACAGAAGCCCCAGGCAGAGGTGAGGGCCGGCATGCAGATTGTCACGGCGGACCAGGAGAGCATGATGCAGGGGAAGATTATGCTCGGTTTGCCTTTGGCGATGAAGACGCTTGCTGGCACTTGGGAGATGATGTAGCCCACGTAGAAGAGGGAGATACCGGCGGACCATTCTGTGTCGGACATGTGGAGGTCGTCTTGCATGCCGGCTAGGCGGGCGTTGGATACGTTGATTCTGTCGAGGTAGCTGTGGGTGTGTCAGTGTTGAGGTTAGGGTAGCAGTTATAGAAGGTTCACCTCATAAGGAGCATCATTGTCACACATGGCAGAAAGTAGTAGTCCAGCTTCTTCAAAACAGCTTTGTCCAGATGCTCGAGTTCAGTAGGAGTCTTCTCCCGCAGAAGAGGAAACTGAGCCAGTGAGTGTTCTGGATATGAGACATCCTCAAGGTTCTCCACGATAATCTTGGAGTCTCTGTCGTCCAGGGCATACTCGTCGTGCTTCGGCGCCATGGTTTAATTAAGAGGTGAAGTGGAATGGACGGATACTGTCTGTTACTGTCCATGCTATCTGCGCTTTTATGGGGCTATATGGCCCACATATCTTCTCCGGATTTACATTCTGGGGTACTGATCCCCCATGGGGACTCCGCACGCAACGGACATCTCCGACTTGGCAGGTATTATCGGACAGTATCCGTACGCAGCATTGATTGCGGCATGGTGTGCATGATAGGCTCTCATCGTTTCTGGAGCGGATGGTCTAAGCGGTGGAAAGTAATTGATGGATTAAGTTTATATCAGGAACTTTGAGGGGTCAAACACTATACTCCTACCACCTGACCTATCGTCTATACCACCAGGCTAACAATCTGCTATTTCTCCGCCGGCATCCAATGCACCGAAATTGGCTCATGCTTGCTCCGGATTCTTTCTCCCCTAGACCACAGCTGGAACGTGAGATCTGCGGGTCCAACAACCACCCTCACCTCAAACGAGGTTCGCCAGAAAGCAGGCTTCGAGCTGTACCAATGGCGATTCTTCAATTTCTTATCCACGTTGTCGGTTGCGATGTCGAGGTTGCAAACTGTTTGCCATCCTTCGTGGCATAGGCTGCGTGGGAGCCTCGCCGGTAACTCGGTCGACATGACAATCTCAACGTTATGGATTCCGGCTTCCAAACCGACGTCGGTCCTCAGATGAAACTCTTTTGTTACCCCGGTAGGTGGAATTGGACGTCCCTAATTGCGGTTATGGTGTAAACTTTGCAAAGTGAGAGGTGAGGGCATCCGAACCTTGACCACGAGCCAGTCAATCTGATCAAGGGCATACAGACGTTTATCACGAACGTCCATCTGGACTCGCTCTCCGACATGGATGTCACGATTGTAAACCTTGTGGCATATTATTCCGTAACTCACTGGTGCACATCGGAAGCCGAATGTCAGGATGCCGCGCTTGAGCTGTTGAATGCGGTCCATAACTAAGCCATGGACAACAACTAGTTGCCTGGAAATTGTAGTTTGTAAGTATTATGACGAGCTATTAGCGAAGATCAAAAGTCAACGTACGGTTCATCAGCCATGAGCACTTGCATCCATCCAGTTTGAGTAGCCTTGCTACAGCTATTGTATCTCTCCTGGAGGCGTTGTCTCACATACGGGGAGCTACCCAGCCCGCCGGATAGCACCAGGTATTTCTGTAAACGTGTTAGCTTGGATGCGTCAAATGTGTACTACATTGCCAAACACACAATGTCGTCGTTAGAGCCTTGGGCTTTCAATTGCTGGATATGTGCGTCTATAAGCTGGAATATACCTTCTACCTTCGAGTCGAAGCTTTTTTGAATGTCTTCCCTATCCGGTGTCAGTGTTCACTATAATGAGAACTTGACGTAGGATCTCACCATGCAATCTGCATCTGTCCATTGAATATCCCCACCTCCGGGAAGTCAAGGTTGGGGTCTAATCCCGGCACATCCAGCTTGAGCCAAGGCGTGACCGTGGCTTCGGTTCCGAAAGCACATTTGTATCGCTGAAATCGTCCGAATGTCATTCTCCACGCCGTCGTATTTGGTGGTGATTTCAAGTGCTGCTGGATAACTTCAAGTCGCTTGCACATTAGACGATGTATTTCTCTGTCAATGAAAACCGAGCCGATCGGGTGTCCTGGCAGGTTGTTAACTAAGAACGACATGACAACAACCTAGATAGCTACCTTCGACATGACCAAGCTGTGCCAGCTGCGTAGGCTCGCCCTGCGCTGATAGAAGCTTGAGGACATTTACATCCTACGATCAATGTTGGTTACAAAATCCTACGAGCCAGGGAGCGGTCAAGGGGCAAGTTACTGTCGTTCCTCCACCTGAGTCGCAAACCAAGATTGTATCATCTCTCTGTACTGAGTGTTAGTTAAGGGCCCTACATTTGGTTCTTGGTATGGAAATGGTGACCTACTCCGTAATGCTCGTTCCCTGCATAAACAGCTGCGGCCTCTGCTTCCGTAAGGCCGATGCAAGCACGGTGATTGGGATTTCGTGCGTCAATCACCTGCATTAACAGTCTTCGAATTTCTTCTACCATGCGCACATCCTTCCACGTAGTTGGAACACTGAAAATGAACTCGACACGTTGCATGACAAACTGTGGGATCGTGGTTTCAAAGTAAGACACCACATGCCGATAAATGCATCGAATATAGTCCTGGAACCATTTCTGGGCTTCTGTCAGGCTTGGGCCCCCATCTCGCGCGTACTGAGGCGCCAAATGAAGCTTGAAGAACTCCTTGGTTTCTGCTTCGGAATTATCGATGTCACATTGGAAACCCCAGTGGCTGATTGACTTGGAGTCAGAGCCATAAGTAATGCAGGTAGGAACCTTATTGGCCAGCTCGCCAGGTAGCTTCCCCGGCCATCGCTGGATGGTTTTGGGAGGTGGCCATTCTGGTCCATACGAGTATGCGACGCCTGATCGGCAGTAAGCTTTTATGTCAAGAAGCCCACAGCGAATAGCGTACAGCATCTACATACCTGTGTGTGTCATGCCAAAATCGACACCAACTACGATGTTCGGGTGCCATTCTTCATTGTGAAGTGCGCTTTTTGTTGGTGGACCAAGGGCTTCTTTGTCGCTCATATTGTGGTGCTGGGAAGTGGAAGTGTCGACAGAGGCGCGTGCGAGACAGAAGCTGGCTCTCCAAGCCCCTCAACTGGAACCCCTGTCTGACTCTAGTGGATGCAACTAAGTTGTCCTCCACTCCACTTAGACAAGGCTGCGAGAAGCGCGTCCTCTTAATCCTAGAAAGTCTGGTACCGGGGTGCATAGCGCAAAATTTAGCGTCAGTTCTTATCGCCGTCTTTTTCCCTCATTAAACGTATTACATTATGAGATTCGTAATAATTATACAGTAAGAATAGTAGCCATTTAGTGTGATTTAAAGAATTTCTTCAACAATTTAGGTTAGACACATGAGGAATTTTTTTACGAGCTAAGATGGCGATGTTCTGCGGCATTGCTACCTCAAAATCGTTTTTGCCCGATAGCCGCTAACAACCCGTAGTCTGTATACCCCTGTCTGCAATGCCCAGTTGAATTAGTTCGCCTGGGGCGGAGAAGTGCATTAATAAAACGGGCTTTGGAGTACCGTTCAGGTCTTTGATTTTTTACTCCCATTTTGTCATTTTGTCATCCGCCCTCTCCCACAATGGAAGCCTTGATTCAAGCTCGCCAAGAGCAATATGGTTCAACATCGGTGCCCTTGTATGGCACTACGACAAGCGCAACTTCCCCGACTCTAACTACACCGAGCTCTTCATCAGCGGTATCCCCTAAAACCACGTCGGCAAGTGTGATACATTCCTCCTCATCCAGCACCCCTACCACCACTGCATCCAGCCTGCCATCGCACAATAACGGAGTCAGCAAGGGCGCTCTGGCAGGTGCAATCGTTGGATCGATTGCCGGGACTGCTCTTCTTGCCATAATTGGGGCTGCACTCTTCTTTCGAAGAAAGAAAGGCACTACTCATTCTAGCAGCTCCGGTGACTCCGATCGGGATGGCGTGGAGTTGGTGAAACCGCGAGCCAGAGTTCAAGCCCTATCGAGTCACTCTCCCCTTTCTCCGACAGGCGGCCGAAGTTCGCTCCTCGATTTGATCCCTTTTATTCCCCAGCCGGCCGACGACCAAACTGTCAGCACGCGCATACAGACTCTCTTCGACCACATCGGTCTGCATATCGACAACTACTACGTGCCTGCAAGATATGAAACTGTATCACCAACCCCGGAGGAAGCTATTCGCATAGAGAGCTATGCTTCTACCTCGATTACTGGATCCTTGATCACCGCTTTAGCTAGCCGTCGCGCCCGTCGACCTGTCCTCAATCATGTCTTAGCTCGAACCATCTTACAAGCAATTCAACCTAGAGGGTCCCTGTATCCACCGTTCATGGAGTCTCATGGGGTTGAACCTCTCCCAGCCTCGACTTCGACTCGTGACATGTTCGCGTGGCGTATGCTGACAGCTCGTCTCCATCCGGAGTACGTGGACCTGTCTTCGGCAGCTGCACAAAGGAACATCGCTGCTCTCGCAGAGAACTTTTCAGAAGCCTTTGCGATATACCAAGATCCTGAACTCTCCGATGCAGATCGCCGGCGTCACCTGGCCAGTGTCGTTAGGGAGGCAGCTCAGCTGAGTGTATGGCTGTTTACCCAGCCGTGCTCGTTCAACTTTAGCTGGAGTGCGCCGTCTCCTGGCTCTATTGTTGTTTTACCAGCGGTCATAAAAATGAGTGATGAACGGGGTGATGTACTACCCGTTCCTCAGAAGATGGTGGAGGAAACGATTGCTCAGATATGATTTTCTCAACCAAGTTCCGGATATAATGTGTCGTAATAGCTTCATGACCTTGAATGCCCCTTTCATACTGCCATATCGCAAGTAACAACTGTCTAAATATTATTTCCCTTCGCCTGCCTCCAGCGTAATAAATCCCGCATCTCATCCTTAACATCTAACCCCAACCCTCCTCCTTTCATAGCGTTCACTCCCGAACTCGCCTCGCCATCAGTATAAGCGCCAACGCCAATACCAAGCGCCTCACCCTCCCCAGGCAACTCCTGTACCTCCACCTCCTCTATACCCAATGCCTCCCCACCTCCCCTCCCTGCTATCACTTTCCCTCCATCATCACAACCCACCCCCATCAACCTCTCCAAAACCACCATCAAGCTCGAATAGCAAACCACCAACCTGCTCCTCTGCACCTTCGCCCTCTGCCCATCCCTACATACCCATCTCAACTGCGTCCCCAAACCCATTGACATCCGCTTACTCCTCCCCTTGACATTATGATGTGTAGTGGGCTGATTCCTCACCTCCCACTCCACCCTCACCGGCTCAACCAACACCGCTAACGCATGCATCGCGTCTGCCGTATCTGCAATCGTAGACTCAATCCATTGTCTTTCTGAATCGTCAACAAACGCTGCCTTTTGGGCGTAGAGGTGCGAGGCGCGGTGAAGATGCGTGCGGATGTGCGTGAGGGTTTGGAGGAGTTCGGTTGATTCGTGGTGCGCGGAGGGGAAGAGGAGGGGTGGGGTGGGTGGTAGTTGTAGGTTTGGGTGTGGAGGATTGGTTGTGAGGGAGGCTTGATCTGATAGTGAGGTGTTGGGTGATGTCGAGGTGGAGGTTGATGTTGTGGACATGGGCATGATTATGGATGTGGATATGGTGAGGGTAAGTTGGTTGAATACTGTAGAAAGCGTTCGGGGGGATCAGAAGAAGGAGGAGGTGATGGTGGCCCGGGTGCTCGGGGGTGGTTTCCGTGTATAGGGCCCGTTGTTAGGGATGGTATTGGGTGTGTGGATAGGTAAATAGATTGGTGCGGAGCGTACGGATGTATGCATCTAGGGTCTTTAGCTGCATGTGTATTTTTGCTGAAATGCGGAATACCCTATACACCACGGCGCTGAGTATCGTCTTTGTTAGCGCAGGAATGGTTACGTGCAGTTGACCAATAGGAAGCGGGGCCCTCATGCATACTGACTGCGCCGCAATTTGAACCACTGGCCAAGAAGGCTGGACAGATAAGCACCCGACAAGGTTTCTTAGCATAGGTACACCCGTTCCTCTATCCGATTTGTTGATTATGTGCATTGGTGGGGTTCCGTGCGGGGACGAAGGATCCGCTAAATAACCGCTTTATAATTGCTATTGCGGTTTTAGACCACTGCTATTACTTACTTTGGCGTAGCTCAGCCTCGCCCCGAGACGGTTGAGCGGTCTCGCCCGAAAGTCTGTCTTTGCTCAGTGTTGGATTTGATTGCATGACTCATGATTGAGCTGATGCCATTGATTCTTTGCCTGGATAGGCGTACCTGGTCGGTATGCTACATCGCAATACAATCTGCATAAGTTGAAGAATAATTTCTTTAGATACAATCTCAAAGTACACAGGTGCTCGTATAAAGAACCAGGCATAGAATAGTCGACAAGATTCGGCAAGCCATGCTACATCTTCCAGCTTCCATCCATCACATTCAACACCTTTACTATCTTAAGACTCTTACAGAGCAAGAGCAATGCTGAGGGCTCCAGCAGCGCCAGCGAGACGCATGGCAAGGCCTCCGGTCATGTCAGGTGCACCCCCAGTTGACACAGAAGAGCTCTCTGAGGCGGTCGATGCAGCACTCGACTTGGACGTACTTGTCCCCGTCGACGACGAGGAAGACGAGGAGATAGAGAACGATAACGGCGTCGATGTTGAATAATTCCAGGAAGGGCTAGTGGCATTTCCACTTGAATCTGGCGTCACGGTTTTGGTAACAGCCGTGGTAACTGGAGATCCGGTGACAGTTTCCCAAGTGGTTACGGTCTTAACGGCGGGTGTACCCTGGTTTGTAACATCGTTGAGTGTGGCTAACACTGTCACTGCGAAGAGGGCGAGTATCCTGAAAAACATGTGAAAGGTATTGAAAAGCCTTCGTTGGGTAGTATAGCTGGTTTTGAATAAGGTTGGGTGATGAAGTTACCATGTTAGTAGGAGGGACTCTGGTTTATGTACTCTAGTTTGTTGGAGCCTACTCGGGAGTGAATTATTTTGTGAGTCTTATGTGAGAGAAGAATGAGGCGGCAACACTGATGTTCGACTACGTTAAGAGATGCCTTCTTCTCTTAGGGGTCCGTGAGCTCCCGCGCCACCGCCCCATAATCGTCACATGGCAGCTAAGCTATTAGCCCACGAATGAACAAGCATCGACGTGGAGACTCAGCATTTGGGGAGAAAACATGGTATCTCGGAGAGATCGTCGGGAAAGCATGCTAGTATCCTACGAGAAAATAGACGCACCTGGTACTCCGTACTCTTCCAAGGCTGTGTGTTTCCACGAACCTAATTCTTGCCTTCACCGGTCATATAAGAAAGAAAAGCAACTGCCCTTTTTGTCTGTCATGATTTCTATTTCACGTATTGGAATTTTAACCTTGACTTACTCTTATAACCTTCAGTGCTCTTCTGATGGGCTTTCAGGGCAAGGAATTCACGCTGACACCATCGGTCTAACTATCATTCGAAACATGTATCGACTAACTGACCAGCTTCTATACGGCGACCTTGGATATTCGTGCCATGATCAGACAGAACTCGCACAGTACTTGAATGTCCTGTCACTGGAGCATCCGAGATAGCAGGTTGGGATCGTGTTCGGCACTCCCCATCACAAGTGCTCCAGTCCGTCTATTTCATCCCCGTGGCCCAGCAACATCCTCACCAACGTGTCATCTCCGATGGTAGCTCCGACGTTAAGTAGCATCTGTAAGTGAAATCATGACTTTATAAGGACTTTCCCGTGTTGCAGTAAGGGATCACGGCATGAGAGGCTCACGCCGGCACCGTAGTGGAGGAAGTTTTGTGTTCTCTGGAGGCAATGGCTCGCATGATACTTGTTGGCCAACTATGTGCGAAGTCTCGAGACTCATCGGGCGACTGGTAGTAACAGAAAAAAGGAGTATCCCCCAGATATGGTGGTTCGGCTCACCTGCTGGGTAACGTCAACAGTAACATGGTGTATGCACAACTGGGTGGGTGTAACTGATGCTCTCAAGGATATATAAAGATTAAAACGTGGCCGACCCTACGGCGGCTAGCAGCGGCAATCGGGCAATGTCGACCCGCCAAGTATCCATTGATAACCTAAGCGCGCGCTCTCATCCCCTTGATCTGCAACCCCCAACATTCCAACTAAACCTTCGTCAACTGCCATCTTCAGCATGATCAAACCGAACGTGACACCGTGGACATGGCGCCCATCTCGATCAGTTTCCTTATGTGTAGGTGCGATGTCGTCTTCGGCTTCCACGTCGCGGAAATTTTCCACGATGAATGACGATCGTCAACTCTACGAATACACATCTGGTCGATGGATGTGAGTTCCTTGGAGATGCCGGCTACTCTCCCCTTTCTGTAGCTTATATGGATAGATATAACGAGCAAACTCGTCTCGCTGAGCGTCTCACAGAATTTAATGTTGGTGCATTGAAAAGTACTGTAGCTCGGTCCCTACAGAGATCTGACACAGATATTAAATGCCTTTCAAAATCGGCGGAAGGGGGCTTCAACCGTGTTCTTCAGATCACCATGCTTGATAGTACTAAAGTCCTTTCCCGATTGCCATATCCTTCAACACAACCAAAAGGGCTCGCAGTCGCAAGTGAGATGGCGACCTTGGCTCTCCTTCGGGCTCATGGTCTTCCTGTACCCCGGGTATATGCATACTCCACAGATGCTACAAACCCTGTTGGCTCGGAGTATATCATCATGGAGGAACTACCAGGGCAACCACTCGGTGATCGGTGGTTTGGTTTGTCGGATCGAGAACGCCTCAAGGTTCTTCTGCAGCTTGTACAGTTAGAAGCAAAGAGTTATGCTATTCAGCTACCTGCGAGTGGAAGCATATACTACGCGAGCGATCTGCCATCAGACTCACCACGCGTCGCCGTTCCAGATTCTAATTTCTGCATTGGCCCCGATGCAGCTCTTAAATGGCGGTTCGCGGAGCGTGCCTCTCTCCGTGCCGACCGCGGTCCTTGTAGGTGCTTCCTAAGTCAGCCTGTCTCAGTGCTGACTATATATTAGGTGCGGACCCGATCGATGTTCTCCGAAATCCTGCGTTAAAGGAACTAGCCTGGCTGCGCAAATATGGCCGCCCACGTTTCCCTTTTGAGCGTGCATATCGCGAGTCCATGGATTACCGATTGTCCGACCCTAGTGAGCATATTGAGTCGCTGGAATCCTACCTCAAGATTGCACCTCGGCTGCTCCCATCAAATGAATTCTTGCGTCCGGTCCTTCGCCACCCTGATCTTCAGCCCAACAACATCTTCGTCTCAGATGACCTGGAAATCGTCGGGCTAATTGACTGGCAACATGCAGCTGTCCTTTCGCTCTTCCTCGCCGCCGGGATTCCCAAGTTCTTCCAGAACTACGATGATCCTGAATCACTTCATTTTCGCCCGCCCCCCACTCCGGAGTTAAGCGATCTGGACGAGGAGGAAAAGGCCGATGCCCTTCACGACTTTCGACGACGCCATACCCACTTTTTCTATTTGGCATTCACTCAGCGGTTCAATGAGCCCCACTTCCGCGCTATGGATCAGACCACAAACATGCTCACTCGGCGCGTCTTTAGCCATGTGGGCGACCCCTGGGAGGGCAACAATATTCCGCTTCAAGCTGACCTTGTCTTATTGACCAAATCCTGGCACGAATACTCAACTGACCCGTGTCCAATATCTATCTCTACGGCCAAGTCAGATTCTATCATGCATTTGCAAAGCATGCAGGAAGAGATTGACCTCCAACTAAAACATATCCGTAATGCTATTGGTATCAGTATTGATGGATGGACTCCTTCGGAAGAGTATGAAGCTGCCTGTGCCCGTGCTCGTCAGATGAAAGTTGATGGCCTCGCTTCACTGGATACAGACTACGAGCGCGAAATGACGGATCGACACTGGCCGTTCGATGACCACAATGAGGATGAGTAGCGTGACTATTTTCTGTGTCTAGACTTCTCTTCAAAGGGTAGAAGATGCAACATGTTGAATCTGTTAGAACTCTTGGTTCTTTGGTATTCTTGAAGATGGAGACGCCCTGGCCACCTGCAGAGTAGCTCTGTGATCATGTGCCGGGATGCGGAATACTGTACTTAATGTCGTCTTCATTTTATCAGACACCTAGAGCTCCTGCCACTTCTTTCTTTACGTGTGGAGCATATTCCTTGCTTCAAAGGGTTAAGCGAAGGTATAGCTAGCTTCTTGATTAGCTGGCTCGATCATGTATAATAATATGGATTGAATTGAATTGGTTGTCATGGATAGACAAATACACAAATACGTGTCTATATATGTGTGATGAGGAAAGGAAAAAAAGAAAAAAGACATTCAAGAAGCACAATACAGTATTGCATTTCTACGACTTTGCTTTGGCTAGACTGCTCATTAGTGTCTACATGTAAGCGGTGGGGAAGAGTCATGTTGGGACAGAGACAAGAGCGTATATTAAGCAAAGATAGGGCTTTTGTATACTCGACAAATGGTATTGAATTATGTGCGGCGTCGACGTTTCTGTAGTTTATTGCAGATCTAGAAGTTTTCAAGCTAAAACCGCCGAGGTCAATCGGGGAGTATTCGGGCGCAACTGATCACCCGCGAAAAGCGCGGCGGGGGTTGAGGATTCTGGGAGGTTCGCCAGTCTTCCCGTCGTTGCCACTTGTTGATGGACACCTTGTGGGTACGAACATCTAAAAAACTAGCTTTACTCGCTCTTCTGATTCTGCTTGATGAGGTCCGCCGCTCTCTCCGCAAACGCATACACAGTAGCTTGCAGATTCGCCGTGCTTATAAGCGGGATAGCACTTGCATCCACAACCCTCAGACCTTCGATACCGTGGACTTTCAGATTGGTATCCACCACTCCATCCTTCTCGCGAGGCAGCATCGAACACGTTCCCGCAAAGTGCCACATGGAGACCAAATTGTCCCGAGCGTACTTCTTTGCGGCATCCAAGTCTCCTTGGAAGTCTGCATCTGGGTCACGGAACTTCAATGGCTGTTCAAGCAACTCCCCAAGCTGAGGTGACTCTGCCAGTTTCTTGATACGGAGCAAGTGATGTGCCATGACTTCCATGTCGAGAGGGTTTGACATGTAGCCAGGGTCAATGATTGGAGGGGTTTCAGGGTTGTTGGAGGTTCTGGGGTTCGGTTTGTCAGTTCTACAATTTCTATCAAGAAAGATGTAAACGACAAAGATGCACTTACATTTGAACGCTTCCGCGGGAAAGCGGTTGAGAGAGCATTACTCCAAGCGTGACGAACTTTCCAGGTGAAGCATCTGGGATACTCCCGTCCCTGAGATCTTTGGCATAATTTGTCTGCCCCAAAGCGGATAGGTACGCAGCTGATGGTTGCTTGGGATCAAGAATAGTGGTCTTGGCGATGTCATAGTAGGATTGCGTTGCCTTGTGCTGTGATTTCTTAGCAGAGTCGCTGGTGAACAGTGCCTGGAGATCACTTCTGTCCTGTTCAGGAAGAGGTAAATAGGCGTAGGTATGAACTCCTAGTGACGCGAGGGGCCCAGACTGCGTGGCAGCATATTCCTGCATCGCCTGACCAATGGCTTCAGGTTCTTGTCTCATCAGAGAGTCCTTCGTTTCTAGTTCAGGCTTTGCTTGGAATGCGGTGTATGAGATCATATGATCTACAAGCATTGAATGTTAGCCTTTTTATCCCAAAGCGAGTAGTTTTCAAAAGGAGAGGGGTTCCTGTTATCTATGTCGCCGGTGCTAGACTGGAAGCTGTTCACATACCCTGAAGATTTTGCCCAACTCCGGGAAGGTCCATAACCACATCGATACCATGCTGGTTTAGAAGTTCTGCTCCACCAACTCCTGAAAGTTGGAGGATTTTTGGAGATTGGAAAACGCCAGCAGCAAGTACGACTTCACTCTTTGCTTGAACAATCTTTGAGGCCCCATCAATACTGTACTGGACTCCAATAGCCCTGGGAGGCTTGCCTTCGTCAAACAAGACTCTTTCAACAAGAGCGTTTGTAAGGACATGAAGATTTTGGCGAAGCTCCACAGGCTTATAGTAAGCCAAGGCAGAGTTACTTCTCTTACCCTCCGCGTCAATACTAGCAAGGCAACTGAAGGAGCCCACAGAACTGTGAATGAACGGATCCCCGCCATTGTATTCTCCACAGCTGCGAAACAGTTCAGCCCATGCTTTCCGGATAGGGTGTGTCACGTTGCCAAAAGATGTTTGGATTGGACCTTTCGCTGCGTTCAATTCAGGCCAGTCCTCAATTGCTAGACTTTCCTTGTCATCCTGTGCTACAGTTGGACTGCTGTAGGCCTTGGTCAAATAATCTTTCAATATGGCCCAATTCCATCCGGGATTACCGAGTTCTTCCCATGAGTCAACAGCCCCTTTAAATGGAGGAACAAAGACGTGTGCATTCAATGAACTGGAGCCTCCGAGTGTTTTGCCCTGATTAAGACCAATCACTCTGCCATTGAGACCCGGCTATACGAATTATAGATTAGCTATCCCACACACTCTCTCTTCATCGGGACAGGGGCCATTCATACCTGCGGAGCCGATTGGAATTTCCAATCAGCGTCAGATCCAAGTAGCGCGGCATAAAAGATAGGAATGTTCACGCGGGGATCTGCTGTCAAGTCGGCACCTGCTTCAAGAACGAGGACGGAGGTGTTGGGGTCCTCGCTCAGTCGAGAAGCAGTTACCAGGCCAGCCGTACCGCCGCCAATGACGACAAAGTCATATGCAGTAGTAGCCATTCTGTATGTGTGCAGGTTTACTTAAAGAATGGATGAGAGTGTGAAAAGAAAAAGAATCGCGAGTGTAGGAAGCAGCACAATTTTAAGAAGGAAGAAATACCCCGAGACGGGAGAGAGATATATATTGTGGAGTAATTGAATAGCTTCCTACTAGCTAGGGTCATCAGACAACAAAGAAACATTATAATGAGGTCCACGAATGCCAATTCTACCCCGCCCAACAGTACCCATTTCAGATGACCGGCTTCTGCCCCACCAATATTTTTAACCGCTAGTATTTACGTAACATGAAACCGAATCTGAGATAATCATTGCGGGCTTTACTACAGACACGCATCAGTACTAGACAAATGCATCACTACTAGAAAATAACCTCGAAAGTGGAAAACAGACGACTATATCAGAATATAACTGGGTCTAAACTTGACATACTTGTGGCTTAGGGAGAGGACTCTGGGGGCATAATGAGAACAGAGACTGGAAGACCGGAAAAACTTACTTTCGCGCCGCGATCGTAGGATTTTAGGTTAGATTACAGCCCTTCAAGGCTGATAATGAGTTATGTGGCAGTGTAAAGGTAACCTGAAATTTCGGCGGCATAATGTCTGTGCTAAGGGGCTTTCCACTGGTCACTGGAATATTAGTTTGGTTATGAGCCAATGAGAATTAGAGAATTGACCTCCCGAAAGTTGGCTTACAATCCTCTAAATTAATTCAACGATATCCTTGTAGTGGTCAGTGTTCTTGGCCTTGTGCGAACAACAGTCACATGCATTCCCGCAATCCCAGCCCTACCAAACATCTACAGTCTCTGGCTGCACATTTGTTAAATTTTCGAAAAAATAAACACTTTAGGATTTGCACTATTGAGCGCCAATGGTCAGTATTCATATTCTTTAACACTCACATAGCTGCGACCTATTAGTCCTATCCAGGATATTTAAGTGTTGAATACTGTATTCTTTACTAGTGCTAGCCCCAGTTGGGAATTTGGCTGTTCTTGCGTTATTTCGGAGATTTAAGAAATCTGCGGCCAAAGACTGTAGACTATTCCGTGGCTCCCAACAATTACGGCCTTCATTTGGCCCCATGCATTTTCCACCCCATGAATTTTACTCCTGTCTGTTTAGTGGAACGCATTTTGGCCCCATGCATGAGACATTTGCGTACTCGGCGCTCCTCCCGGCCGATTCAGCATTGAACATGGAGTAAACGGTTTATGAGTTCAGCGATCTGACACGGGTTGGTTGTCTGTGCTAGGGATGGTGTAATTTCAATTTCTGGAAACTCTTACAGTAATTCTGAAAGATTTTTGAGAATTTTGGGTGATTGGCCGCTTACCACATGCAAAGTATGTACTAGTAGGTTATGAGCATCTCTCGGTTCACCTTCCCGAAATTGTATACCTCGGTCGCGCAGCTGTTTCCTGTTTTGAAGGAACAAGAGATAAGAGACACTATCACCTCGTGCGCTCATCGCAGTATTAGCAAATTAAGCTCCTCACTCCTTGGCTTGAATATGAATCGGGGTTGATACATATTGACGATAAGTGCATCCAAATATCTTTGAGAGAATGTATATTTCGTCATATCTTTGCACCTTTTGCGCTGGTCAAGATTCCCTAGAATAAAGTGTACATAACACAATACCTCAATTTTTCATTCTATATGGTAGTATGCCCTTGTTTTTCAAGAGACGTTTTTAACGCTACGAAAAGGAGTTCCTCGTTAACTCGGTATAATAAATCGTCTTCTGCAAAAGAGCCTGCATAGGCCTTATTTGTTCGTTGCTGACTAGAGTCAGCCTTTCATAGTCATGTAAACTATATCTACTAGATATACGTAGAAATATGTAACAGTATGAGACAAGAACTTCATGAGGTAAGCGGACCTGGAAGATATAATTCTACGCAATATGTTTACTACTTGGGTTCCACAAGTGTTTTTGGATGTACTGTGTAACACTAGCTCCAATATACATCCCGCTACACTGGTCGGTTCATGAAGAAAACGAGGACGAATAGCGCAATTGTGTTCCGTTGTTGGTTCCCTGCAGCTAAGGCATATCTGGACACAGGAAGAGAAGAGACTGTATCCTCCGCTGGGCTAATCATAATCATATTAGCTTCATAATTGCCAAGAAAGATCTACGGATCCAGAACTCTATTGTGTTAAATTAATAACCTTAAAATGCGCTCTTTAAATTGACTAAATAGGGCATACTGGCATTCGAGTTGCTATTTAATATATCATGGTCTTGATTGAAGGAGTGGCACACGATGATTTAAAATCTAGTGGGACTTGGACTTCTATATTTCAATGGAGACCTTTGATAGTAGTATGCTATTCTGCTTTCCGTAAAGATGATTTTAAAATACTTTGAAGAACAGCTGACAGTCTCAGGACAAGAACATCCGACCGTCGAAAAATTGGTGAAAAAGGTACTATCTGAAAGGCTAAATTGGGGATGTGGAAAAGAGTTTATAGATGGTATATATGTACCTGTCCTCAGTGGACCTTGCCTTTCTTGGCTTGGGCTCCATATAGCTATAAGCTAAGTTGTGCGTCTTCTACTGACAAGTGTGCTTCAGAGACCTATCTAATACTAAGGGCCCTTTATGTTACTACCCCATCGCTTTCTCATTCCCCGCCTTCCTCCACCACCTCATGCCTCTGGAATAATTCCTAATCGCATATACTCACTCATCATCCTTCATTCCTGGTGTAATATGTTCTTATTCTTGGAATACAACAGCCTCCCTGGGGAGGTATTTGGCGAGCATAGCGGTATCCCAGTAAAGCCAGACCTCCCTGAATTGCAATTCATCCAGGGCATCGGCGGAGTCCGCAAGGCCTATAGTGCTTATCCAACTGAGCGGAATGGCAACAGTCGGCTCTTCGGTGTCGTTTCCAGGTAGCCAGATGTTGCGGGTCCACTGGGACATGATCGTGGTTGTACCATCATCGTTTCTGACTTCCCAGAGGTTCTGAAAGTCGTGCCGGAGACCCTTAAATTGTCCAAATAGGCGTTTCATCCACGCCCACATCTCATCCCCACCATTGTATTGGGCAGTGTTCTGGTTGTGGAAAATGACGTTTTTGGAATAGAATCGTAAGCCTGAACCGTGGTTGAAGCCATGGGTGTCAACTGTATCAACATAGTTTTTGAAATGCTGGTGAGCTGGGGTCTGTGGTCCGGACGTATGCCAGGTAGATGTGGAAATACAGCTTACCAGTTGGGGCATGGTTGGAGAAAAGATGCAAATGAAAAGAACTGCGGTGTAGAGGGAGGGCACCCCCTTGTTTGATCCGGATTAGTGTGTAGTTATTCGCAAGCATCTTATAGACAGCAAATAGGCCTCATCCCCGGGAGCCGAACGGACTGTCCTGTTATTCCAGTACATGATTCGTCATGTTGCCGAGACACAAGATGTCTGGTATCTTTATCATTGGCTTTAAGGATACTACGAAGCCGAGTTCTCGATAGCCGATGTCATCAACCTATAGATGAATTCCTGTGGATCGAAAATCGACACCCGAGGTCATTGATCAGTAATCCCAATCAACCCAGTTATCCGGCGATATCTGGGTCACAGTTCTAATAAATGAGTCCAGCTTTCACATCAAATCCCCAAAAAATATTCTCAAGTACCTTTGTTCAATATTTCTTCCCCTATCTGAAGAAATCAGACTCCAACTTTACATACTATGGGTCTCGATTACAAAGTCTTCACCAGCAGACGTTCCGGCGTCGGTCGGACCACACCGGCTGGCCATGATCATTTCAAGTGGGTGCCGACTACTTCGACCTTGATATTTGGCCAGAGAGATGCAGTCCTGGTTGATACCCAATTAACCAAGGATGCTGCGAAAGACTTGGTAGACTGGGTAGTAGGCACCGGGAAAAACCTTACGACAATATATATCACCCATGCCCATGGAGATCATTTCTACGGTACCGGTGCCATTCTTGAAAAGTTTCCGGACGCAAAGGTTGTGGCTACGCCGGAGACTGTGTCTGGGATGGCTAAGGCTATATCCCCGGAAGGCCTGGACTCATTTTGGAGAAATCTTTTCCCTGGGCAGATACCAGACAAGCTGGTGATTGCCACTCCGCTTGAACAAGACCACTTCATGCTGGAAAATAGGCGATTGGAAGTGGTCAGGTTGGGGCATACGGATACAGATGATACAACAGCTCTCTGGGTGCCCGCAATCGGCTTGGTTGTTGCGGGCGACGCAGTCTACAACAATACCCACCCATACTTAGGAGAATCGAAATCCCAAGAGGCCAGATCGCGATGGGTGGCAGCTCTCGATAAGATTGCAGCCCTTCAACCAAGAATTGTCGTCGGAGGCCATAGTGATCCATCTAAAGAATTCTCTGCGGATGCCGTCCAAGCGACCAAGGATTATTTGAATGACTTTGCGCGACTGGATGAGCAAACTTCCACCCCTGAGGAATTATATGCGCAAATGATGGAACTTCACCCTACTAGATTGAATGTCGGCTCCCTATGGGGAGGTGCATCACTCGTGAAGAGATGATCTATGTGTGATCTCAATGTTGTTTGAGTTACTAGTGGCCTGGTATTTGCACCGTGATAGCGTGAGCTTAGCATGACTAAAAGCATATTATAAAATCACGAGACAATCTATACGGAAAATATACTAGTGATACTCTTGTTTGCCTTATTTATTTGATTGCTTTACACTTGTCCAACCATACTCAACAGACAGATCGAGGTTTCCCAGAACGACTTGAAGCATTTCAGTGTTATGGAATACATAATGTTTTCAGAGGTCCAGACTGACGAGGATATATATACAGTCGAACTAGTCACAAGCTACTCCGTAAGGTAAGGTCCCCAAGGCGACGGTTCATTTTCACGGAACCACCTCTTCTCATCCTCAGACCCAGTAGGAGGGATTCTGAAACCATTGACGTGGACGAATTCGCGCTCAAGCTCCTCGCCGTTGACCTCCCAGTTGTAGCCTTCGTCTGCAATAAACGGCTTCAATGTCTCATGTACTTCATTCATGAAACGAGTTCGCATAGGGCTCTCGCCCGGAGGAAAGTGTCTTGCGATATGGCTGAATGTAAGCCTAACAAAAGGCTTTGTCCCTTCCCCGGACTTCTCAAACACATCGTGTCAGTAACTAGATTATCGCTGGGTTACTCGCAAACTTACGCAAGAAATTCCGGCTCGGTACATGGTAGCGGGTGGCATCTCAATAAATAGGACAACCACATAAAATGCAGGCAACCCAACGTCAGTATATATAGAAGTTATTGCCTTTGACAAGGTCTCCCTCTGATCGGGACTTGTGAAGGTCCCGGTTGGATGGTATATTCTCCAATCCGGCATTTTGTGTAGGGAAGTTATGCAAGGGAAAGGAAACGCGGGTCTCGAAGATGTCTCCAATGTAATTGACAGAGCAATTTCAAATAACGTATACTGGTGCTTCGATAGTATCAAAGATTCCCATTACGTTGAAATATAAGTTTTCTTCTATGCAGGGGGGAGGTAAGCATATTTTGCCAATGATTACTGATCAATCCCGAGATTTGCTTCGACATACATACTAAAGTGTATACGAGCTAGTACGAATGATTATCAGCACCGACTAACTATCATGTCCGAACTCCGAACATCTCTCGCTCGGCTAAGATCATTAATCTTCATTCAACGTCAAAGTGGATCCAGATTGATTAGTCGTTCCGGCCGACCCAATGGAACACCCGGGATTCCCACCGACTCACACAAGATATCTAAAACAGCCTAAACTGCATTAAATTGTCTACATTGAGTACCGCGACAAATGATAGATCCCCATTGAACTCCGGAACTCAGAGCATCTCGGTGGCGCACGTTCTAGTGACGTACTTCCCTAGCGCAGTTAACAGGTTATTGTCATACGGCGGCCTACAATAGGGTTCAGGGCCAGTAGGTATCAAGTTGGGGGACACTCGGTGATCGGCTCCTTCCATGCCGCTTATAAATCACCGTCTCCAATGTCTATTGACGATCTGAAACCGACTGATCGGCTTCCAGTCGTGGCGTACCATGGACGGGCCACGACGGCGTGGAGACACCAGGCGGAATGAACTTGGCATGCGTGGGTATTGAATATGGGGAAGTTTGTCAACGAAGTTCCCTACTCTAGGGTTTCAGTCGTTTCGGGTTATAGCCCGCTTGCCACTCGAGTGAGTTGTGGTTATGATTCAAGGACATTTAGTTTTGTGTTTGGAAGGTGTCTCAGTATCCAAGAATCCGTATTAGTGCCTTGACGGTCTGGATATGCCGGGTTGGCCATCTATTCTTCTTTTTACATGATTAGAAAGCTCAATGAAAGCGTTACTATATCTTTGAGCCCTTCATTAAATATCAGTTCTACTAAATGATACAATCAAGTCCGTACCGACAGGCAAAACCTGTGCCAACAGAAAAACTGACAAATATAATGAAAAAATGAACCACATAAACTAGGTAACGAAATGGGTAACATTCGGTTCGCGATGAATACATATGCTATCCGCTAACTCGTGATGTCTGTCAGGTGGCTGAGGGAACTTCACCAGACAGATGCGCACCAGCACAGCCCCAACCCAAGACCATAGGATTAAACCTATTAGGATACTTCGCCATCATAGCAGAGTACAATTCGCTTACGGTCTGAGGTTTCTGTTCCAACAAACCCATGAAGTCTCGAATATACTTCTTGGTTGCTTCCAGATGCCATATGCCATCCATTTCATCCGCGTTCCGGTGACCGGGCACCACATAGACGGGATTAAGTGCCTCAACCTTCTCAACCGCTCTGATCCATTCTTCTCGCTTCTCTGGGGTGTTCGCTTCGAAAAGCATCTGGTGAACATCGCCATATACCACATCTCCACAGACGGCCAACCGCAGGTCTGGGACCCACAGTACAGTTGAGTCAAATGTGTCGGAATGGCCGCACTCAATTGCCTCGAAAACCCATCGGCCTTCTAGTAAGAATTGATTATTGCTTGGGAGAGCTTCCGGTAGCCGGTGCTGGGTAGAAAGTTGATCTCCCGGGAAAAACGCAAGCCACGCCGAGAACCCCTCTTCGGAGATTTGCTGCTCGATATGACAGACAGTCGCCTTGGTTGCCACTGCTTTCGCTTCTGGAAAGTGCTGCAACAGCAACGGGAGGCCAAGGAAGTGGTCCGCATGGCCGTGGGTGATATAGATATAGGAGAGCTTTCGACCCGGTGCAGTCTTCCCGATCCATTCGACCAAGTCCTTGTTCTGGTTGATTGTGATCGCAGTATCAACAAGAACAGCTTCATTCTCCGAGTAAATCAGAGTGCAAGTTTCGGGAGACCATGTGGTATTCTGCCGGTGTGACACATGGTCGACACAAGGGATTGGCGGCACCGTATGAACAGATACTCTTAGACCCGACATGATGTTCCAGTATTACCTCCGAGGAGTCAAAGATACGATCAGAAGAGATGGATTGATGGGCCTGAGCAAGGGGTCAGGAGCATTTGAATCTTATGCCGTACTTGGCTCCTATTATTTCTGTTCAACATCCGCTCTTCCGACCCCACCTCGGCCTCGGACTGAATCATTCATCAACAAAATATTATTTCTCTCAAGATGCAATAGAATGCGATCTTCCGGCCCCCGGATGAACCGGACCCCCACCAACTATGATTATCTCAACAACCCGCCGGACCCATCAACTCAATCTCAAGATGAGACGGGCTTGGTGGGTCAGGTCTTACTAGTCAAGTGGCGCAAGTCTCGGAACCTTTAAAACGACCACTAATCTTTCCGTTATCCAAACTGATTTAATATGTACAGGTTCTTGGCAGTCCACCTAATTAACGCAGATCTTATACCAGCGATAGTCTACAAACTGGGGACGACGGAAAAGACTACAGCGTTAATATGATCTCTAGGTATACGGTAGTTTCGCGCAACGTCTTGTAGGTGGCCCATTATGGTGAAATTTTTGAGTCATGTCTCTAAACTACTTAGAGATACCCGTCAAGATAATTGCCGGCGGAATGTACAAGGTCACCACCGACCTCGCAGAGATTGGTCTTCAGAGAATGAATAGGTGTCACAATGTTGTAGAACGAGAAATCCTGACATTTGGGCTATAATTCTAGACAGGCACCCATATTTCTGTGCTGAGAGATATACAATCGTGGCCGACAACTGTAGACTTAGTATAGGAGGAACGGTACAAATCTAGGGCAACATAACAGACATTACACCCAATCCCACTATGGGTTTATACCCAGCAAGTAGCTAAATTACAGGTAATATGTTCACAGTTGTAATAATCTGAGCTAAATAACTGTAGAACGAAACGACTGACTGCAGCTTTCCTGACGACAGGCCTTGCCATGCCAAACAACCGAAGGTAAAGAGAGCAATCTATCAAGTCTGTTCTTGAAATAGCTTGCAACTGAGACTAATGTTTCAGCCACACAGCCAGGCTAAGCGCCTTCCCAAGCGACCGGCTTGTTTTCCTTCGCCCAAATCTTCTCCGCATCACTTCCAAATGGGGGAGGAACTAATCCATTGACCCGCCATAGCCTCCTTTCGGTCTCATCGACATGAAATTCCCAGTCATAACCTCTATCGGCAATATGAGGCTTCAAGGCTTTGTCAATCGCGTCGCATGTAGATTTATAAGTTTGGTCGTCATTTTCGAGTCGAACGGCGATGTGGTCAGCAATAATTCGAATAAACGGTTTTTCCGTTCTGATTTCAGCGCCGACCCACGTATCTCCGGGGGGGAGCTTCATAAAGTTGATGACCACATAGAATGCAGGAAGACCAATTCCGGTGTATATCTTGGTGATGTCTTCCGTCAAAGCTTTCTTGGAAGCTGTGTCCTCGAAAGTGCCGGAGGGGTGAAAAATTTGCCAAAAGGGCATTTTAAGTATGTGATAGTAAGCCAGAAATTTGAGTAGGGTCCCCAGATAGAAAATGAGCAGGGCCAGGAAGAGGATTGACACAGATGTAAGACTACGACGACTTTGCCGTCAAACGTTACCTTATAAATGTAGCTGGGCCCATCTCAAGCTAAAGTTCCTTTCTCCATAATACCTGACATTGTTTCTTACATGGATCAATGAATACCTGAAGGCATGGCCCCACATACAGCTGGTAATCCTCTCGGCTTTTCTTGGTACTTCAGAATGACGATCATGCTGGACAGTGGGTATTTGGATGCGAATACGGCCTCGGAAGGAGCTCGGAGAAATGATAGATACGATGAGCGCCGGATGGATAGTTAAAACGTTGCCGGATAGATCAGTAATCAAATAAGCGTCCTGATTAGATAGATAGGCCGATACTAACTGCGAAAGGCAGACAGTCGTTAGCCGGCATCTTTATTCACCCCCTTGTATTACTCATAGCGCTATATCAGGGTTCGTTCTTCGGCTTCCTCCGGTCCGAGATCTTTCCAGCGAGACTAGCCCATGCATGAATAGCTCCGGATAGCTTCCCCCCTTTCTCTGAAATATATGTATTGGAAAACAGAATTCTGGTGAAAATCGACTCAAACAAAGTTTCTTCACAATGCCTATCCGCGATGTTGCATTCGAAACGTCTGACCACCTCACACTTCGAGGTTGGGTCTTCACTCCCAGCTCCTTCGATGGAAAGCTTCCGTGTGTGGTAATGGCGCACGGCTTTGCGGCCCATAAAGAATTCAACCTAGGTAGCTTTGCGGAGTATTTCACTTCGAACTTGCCAGTCGCTGTACTTGCCTATGATCATCGTTGTATCGGTGCCAGTGATGGAGAACCAAGACGAGAAATCATCCCTGCTTTGCAAATAAGCGACTTTTCCGATGCTATTACTTTTGCACAATCTCTACCAGAGGTTGCCGCCGACAAAATTGCTATCTGGGGAAGTTCATACAGTGGAGGTCATGTTCTCACAGTTGGAGCGGTTGATCGTCGAGTCAAAGCTGTTATTAGCCAAGTGTAAGTCTAACCTATAATCTTACGCCTTATCTGGTCCTGTCTGACCTTCATGCGTGCGCATTAGCCCCCTAACCAGTGGATGGGATACGTTCCATCGTATAAACAGAGCTGACTCGATTCCGAGACTCAACAAGTTATTCGAAGACGGTCAGTTTCCTATCCCTTTAATAGATACAATGCTAGTGAGAAAAAGCCTGTCCTGCTGACGAGCTTGAGATCGGGGCCGTAGATCGCCTTGCTCGTGCAAGAGGTGAAGAGCCGGCTCGGGTGCCCGTGGTAGACAAAGATCCTCACGCCTTTTCCGTTCTTCCTTCAGAGGACAGCTATATTGGCTACAGCTCAGGAATACCATTAGGGTGGGTAAATGATGTGACACTTAAGAGGTATGTGGCACAATTTGTTTCTGAGTTACTGGAGTGTAGGGAATAGGTCTAACCATAAAAAAGCCTCGAGGCATTCCGGGCATACGAACCTTCGGCGCTTATTGAACGTATCAGCCCTACTCCGTTGCTAATGATTGTGATGGATAATGATGTTGTCACACCTACCGACCTTGCGCTTGGTGCTTTCGCAAGAGCAAAGGAACCCAAGCAATTACACATCCTGCCGGGAGGTCATTTCGACCCATATAATGGGCAACTCTTCGATGAAAATGCCCCGGTACAGGCTAGCTTTCTACAAGAGCATCTCCTAAAGTAGGAGAACATTGAACTGTTCTGATCATCTGCTGGTTATTTGGTACGTCCGCTATTTGGACTGTGTGTATCGTCAAACAGCTACTACTGGAAGATATGTAGCCGTTTCAGGCACCTGACCTCACAAAAAAGGTCTGTTTGTACAAGATAGCGTCTCGCCTCTCCCTTCTTGACCGATGTCTATGCTCGCCTGACTGGACCGAGAAATCGAGCACAGTTCTGAAGCTATCATGGTTTATAGAGTCTGGCCTGCGGGAAGACGGTTCATCTCCGCTTCCACAACTCTTTCCATTCCAGTACAAAGCGTCTCGTTGTGTGGGTCTATAAAACAAGTCCACGGATTCCAGTTACCTACCTAAAGCCATTGAAAATACTTGTTCCAGGATTAGGCTGTTTGGAAGAGATTGCTCTCCTCAATCACCATCCCTGCCTCCATATTTTTCAGGATCAACCATACGTTCCTTGACCCAGGTGTTAATTGCATCCATATCCCTACACTGTACTTCAGAGCTCCATGAAGCATGTAGTCCCACCTGTCTCTCCTTAGGGGTCTTTTGTAGGTAGTCCTTCGTATACCGCTCTGTGCCGTCATCGTCAATATAGGTATAGTTGGGATCCCACCAGTAGATTAACGAGATGTCACCATGACACAAAATAGCCTGGCGAATGGCACCAAAGCAATCATCCGCGTTAGAATTAGTTGGGTATGACGAGGGAACAATATGGGCAGCATGACAATACGAACTGTTATGTATCTCAACCTGCTCCGCAGACATATTTGGGTAGATGTTAGCCAAGAGAAGACAAGCTCTGCTAAGGCCTTATTGTCCCCGCCGAACCCTTGGCGCGCCCCGCATGGATATCCGGCCGACGCACACTCCAAGGGGCCTGAACCTTCTCTCGTCCACCCTTTTGATTCCGAGGTCCTTGTCTCGTACCTCAATTTCAGTAAGTTAGCTATTGGAGTCTTTATGTTTCTGCCTGGAGCGGACTCTCTGGACGTTCCGATTTGCCCACTGACAATAGGTGGGTCGAAATTGGTCGAGTAGTTCATGTACTAGGGTCGGAGGCACGGCCTGGCCCTTGCCTCGGTCGGAGATAACTAGTACCCAGTCAGTTAATTTGGCCACTTTCAAGCAAAGAATCTTTTCTCGTGATTGCCATAGTCAAGGGAATTATAGGCTGGATTATATTGTCTTTCGATAACACTACGTGGTGAATTCACAAAATTGGTTGAACACTAGCGAGAGCCACACAAGCCGGTCGAAGGACTTCATAGACCGCTTAACTGCCCGAGGTACCCACATGGCCACTTTTTCCTAATGTAAAATTCTTGGCCAAAGGGTACTATGTCATCTTGAAATATTCGAAAATCTACATTCAATGGCTCAAAATCCAGCTCCAACGCTTGTAGTCTGTCACGAGTAGTAGGGTCTGGTGCCAGTATTTTCGCGCGTACGCCGTCTGCGGATGTTGACGGGTCTTGCTCTCTTGACGCAAATCGGAGATACAGCTTTCGCAAGGAGGGCACATGCGTAGGGCAATGTGTTATCAGACCTTTCAGTTCGGTATACAGTGCGGATGAGCACTGAAGGAGGCAATGGTCAATGAACAGATGACTGAGCGAGCGTGGAAGAACTTGCCAGAGCGGCGCTACCGGCTTCATGCCTCCATCTTCAGTAAATTGCAAGAGATTACCCCACCGCATACAGACAGTCTCTAACCGAAGGAAGTTCGAGAAAGATCCAAAAAAGACCGGTGTGGGGGTCTTGGCATCTTGCCGGACGTTCCAATCACTGAAGGTCAAACTCAAATGGCGGAGCGAAAAACGAGAGCTCTGTAGAGACTGGTATAACTGACGTAGGTCTTGCCAGTACTGACTTTCATATTCATGCCAGCCCTGTTGTTGCAGTGTAAATGACTCGAGCGCAGAGCATCTATTGAGAAGGTGAGGGAGGCTTTGCAATGCAGTATCAGGGCATTCAAAATCCAGATGGGTGAGTAGTACGGTCGAGAGATCCTTTGGCATCCTAAGTGGCGATCGGTCGCAAGGGTTTGAGACGTATAGCTTTCGCAGAGAAGGAATTCGAAGAAAGGGCAGTAATCGAGTCAGGGGAACCGCATCCACCGATAACTCAGATTCCCAGATACAAGGTCCGTTTGTAAGTGAGATATGCCTGAGCTTAGTCAAGATTCCTAACTCGGGTTTGCTGGCCCACTCTATAACCCGCTCAAAGTGAGGTGAATGCCTAGGGGGAAACGGTCCGTCCTCATAACCCCCTATCCATACCTCTTCCGGAAGGGCAACCCCAAGCTTCTCAAGATCCACAAGCTGGACTAGCAACAGCGCTAGCCAGACATCTTCAAAATGGTGGAGCGGCCCTTGAAAGTCCGTCCGCTCAGAAGATTGCTTGAGGTCTCTGCGCCAAGAATAGAACTTGCGGCGATGTTTGCGTTTAGACTGTCCATAAGGTAACATGAAGTGGCGATATTTTTCTTCGGCCAAAATCTCCAAGGGGGGTAGTTGTTCCCATTTCCCCTCCTTACAGTCGCTAGGATAAAGCTCCAAAGATCGAATCAATGGAGCAAGTGAAGGGTTTGTTATCATCACTTGGGTGAATCGACGGACAGGAAGAAGTGATTTGGGCATGATTCCGTACGCAGCACCGAGATAGTCGTATTCATTGAGAGGGAGCGAGACGTGGTGATATAAATGGGGAATAAACGCAGTGTACCATGCCTTGCATACAAGAACCGATCGAGTGTAGTCAGGTGGGGTAAAGAAAGGTATAATATGAAGCAGAATCTCGCTCGGAATTTTAGCAAACATTTTGGACGATATGTAGAAGATACGTGTAGCGGAGGGGCAGTGGGCGACGAGGAGGAAGGGGGGAAATAGTTTAATGCTTAAGTAGCCCATGTGGGGCAAGGGACAACTTGTACTTATCGGAACTGGCTGGTCTAAGGGATCATAGCCGGAGGAAGAAATGATAATGGTATCGGTGATAATGGCCAGCGAATACAATATAAGATGATATGATACAATAAGGAGACCCTACATAACGGCCGTGGAATTTCATTGCTATCACCTTGATTTTTAGAAGCCCACATAAATCTCTCAGACAATAGAGTGTACACTAGCTGACGACAACACATCATCGGGGTGTCTCTTCGACTTCTGCCGCCGCTTATCGAATTGGATCAGAATGTGTGCCTATTACCAGGGCCTTGCAGTATGTAGACCGAGGCTTCACAGCTTGAAATGATGTAACTGCCAATCGTGCCAGAGCATTGTTCAATCGGCTTCTATATCCAGCACTCAAGTAGGTATGTATGCTATTATGGGCACAGTTCTTCTTTGTCCCCCTCTTTTTCGTGAAGCCCAAATACGCATAAGATTGAGTTCTAGACCAGCTAGTACTAAAGGAATAGTATATGGTATTGTTTGTTTTTTTACATAACCCTGACGGCTTCAGAATGGTAAGAAACTAATTACGTTATTTTTGTTTGGAAGTTTCGAGAGTGAGCTCAGCGCAACATATATTTTATCATAACCGCGATTACGCCGATGCTACAATTATACCGATCCCATTATCGAATGGACAACACACTATAATTCCCCCCCGCCTAATACTACTCGAGTCACTCGTAAACTTCAGATATGGAAAAGGCGCAAGTATTTTGTTGATCTGACACAGACTAATACTCACTGTATAGTCGGACTTTCAAGTCCCCCAATAGTTTATCCTTCTCAAAGAACAACACTCCCTCATATTTTCCTTCAATTAGACCCCAGTACTCCAAATGTCTCACTGCGTCTAGACACACATCATTCTTTATTCGATCGGTATATTGCTCGGCATCTTAAAGATCTACGATAAAGCTGTGACATGCCATCGGGAATCCGAAAGTAATCAAGGGGAGTCGCGTATTATTGTCCACTTTGGGGCTCCCATGTGATATCTTCTCTTCGTGGGTCCCAATGAGTGAAATGGCAGGACTGCAGTTCCCTGTAGGTCCATTAGCAGAGCTCTAATTCGGAAATGTGTCCACCTTGGAGTCTTCTGTCCCGGAATTTATAGAACATCCACACATTAACGCTTCAATGAAGGCAATTCGAATACGGTTTTGCTCATCTTCTGGAAGTGTGTCGAAGCCATGTAAATTCTCTCCAGTAACCTTCTGCATCACAATATATGCAATGTACCCGCCTGGTAGTTCATCGCTAGAGTTCTGTCTTTCAATAGCGTACCCAAGAAGCTTCGGTATACTCCTGCAGTCCTCTAATTGCGATAGATTATATATTTCGCGGTATACACCGTCACTAGGCTCAGAATACCTATGGTTACTCCAAAATGTGATTCTATTCATGTTAGTCCAATTCGTTCCCCTTTTGGCCCTATCTTTATTTCAATCAACAGTGTAAACATACTGCTTTTTGGCTTTTATGACATCGGGCGTATTGGAAGGTTGACCAGCTCTGGTAGCTTCAAAAGCCTCATGTCGCTCATACGTAAAGCCACCTTGTGGGTCTTCCTGCTTCCGAATTTTGCTTGAGAGATTTCTGCCGACTTTCTAGTCCCTGAAATCATAATCTAGTCGAGTATCGAATAGTGGTTTGTGACTATAAGTACTGGAAGCCATGGTTGTCGCTATCAAGGCGGTAATAGTGGGAACTCTGAGAACAGAGAAATCCGTAACGACCAACAATGTCACGTGGTGTGGTCTTGTTATTTTCAATTAGGAAAATGTTGTATTCTTTTTATGGCCATTCACCATGAGATAATGAATAACTGGTTTTGGTGCAGTCATAAATTTAGATGCTTCTAATATAAGGTACATATTATAATGCATCGCTGGCTTCGAGAACATAGATGTGGACATAACACTCATTAACAACAACAAATATATATATATTTAAACAGGAAATTATCACCAATACTTCAAGACAGCAACGTCACTGTTTTCCCTGCTCCTCAACGTCTTTCATGAAAAACTTACAATCTGGCTGCCTTGCTTGGCTTTCACGAGGGATAGTAGTGACCAGAAGGATGGGATGAAGAGGGGGTGATATTACCCATTTCTCGTCCCTGTCGTAAGTTGTCGTATGCTATAACTCCAAACTGGCTCCTACAAGCTCTACACCATGTTCTCCCGAAAGCTGTCTACAGGATACCTACAATTAGCATTCGAGTCTGGGCACAACTCATGTGACCTCAGCTAGCGCCCGGGCATTGAGGAGTCTCACTCAACAGCTTCACACCTTAAGCTCTCCGTTTCGACTTCAGCATCAACCATCTCTAAATACTTTGCCCTTTCTGTCAGCTGAGTCCTCCAAAATGGAAAGGAAAACATGGAGAATGCTAGGTAAGAAAGACAAACCTACATAGCTCACATATGTATAACTAGGCCCTCACCCAAATAACAGAAAACAACCCCGACGTAATGAACCAACTAGCAGCAAAGCTAGGCTTATCGCCGGAGCTACAGTTCTACGACGTATATTCCATAGACGACCCATCAGAGCTTACACACATCCCCCGACCTGCTCTAGCTCTGTTGGTGATCATCCCACTTACACCAGCTTGGGACCAAAACCGCAAGGCCGAAGATGCTGACAAAGAAGAACCCTATCCTGGCTCCGGCCGCCCTGATGAGCCCGTCATCTGGTTCAAGCAAACCATCGGCCACGCCTGTGGTTCGATCGGTCTGCTCCATAGCGTGATCAATGGTCCGGCTGTTGACTTTATCAAGCCTGATTCCGATCTCGCGGAGATACGCAAGCAAGCTATACCGCTGGATATGGACAAACGCGCTAAGATGCTGTACGACAGTGAGGCGTTTGAAGTCGCTCATAAGTCAGTCGAGCAGGCTGGTGATACCGATGCGAATTTAATGGATGAGCGTGATGGTGGGCATTTTGTTAGTTTCATCAAGAGTGGCGGGAAGCTCTGGGAGCTGGAGGGGTCGAGGAAGGGACCTCTGGAGAGGGGGAATCTTGCTGAGGACGAGGATGTTCTTAGTCCACGGGCGCTTGATATGGGTATTAAGAGGATTATCAATCTGAATGCGGGTGAAGGAGGAAGTCTGTGTTTCAGTTGCATTGCTTTGGCCCATAGGGCCAAAAGCCATGCTTAATGCTCAATTGATATACTGTGTACGGAGTACTACCGCGATGACTGTAATCTGCAATCTTATTGGTGGTGAAGTCCCGTCTCTGCTCTATATGATGACTAATACTCACCTCGGCTGTCGCCGGCTCCACCAGCAAAGTCAGCTAGCGCAAGCGAGGACCCACCGCGCAGGTATAAAAGGCGGCTTCCCCCCCAAAGATTTTGAAAATCAAGCGACTCTACGTTAGTTTCCCTCCCCCCTACATTGGGATGATCCCACTGAAGACTCATTTGCTAACCACCTTTTTGCCTACAGTTCAAAGAATCACTTTAGAGTAGACGTCCCACCTCTGAGCTCTTCTAAAGAGCCACAGAATCTCCACCCTTGCTGATGACTGCTATGTCCTCGATGCCCTAAAGTGAAGCCGTTTTTTACTTCCGATTCGACTTCGCACTTGCACGCTCTGTTACGATCCATCGTCAGATGGACTTGTTTCGGGTGTCGGTGCGATGGTCCAGGGAGTGGTGATGATCTTTACCTTGTCATGATGTCTTGACTTCGGTCGGTCGGACTTGGTGGGTGTCGAGGAGGTCTGAAAGGTGTTTTCCCT